>NW_012267501.1:274580-278302 GCF_000151885.1 Dipodomys ordii | reverse complement strand
TGAGGTGGAGGAGGAAGGCTGAGAGAGATGAGACGTACAGAGATGTGGATAGAGCTGGCTGTCCATGGTTGGGGAAGGCAAAAGTACAGAGGAAATGAATCAGTATGACAGCTCATGAGAAGAAATGAGTGGTGAGGAAGAAGAAGGAAGAAGGGCTAGGAATGCCCAGGAAGAGAGCTGTCATACTCAGCAGCAACATAGGTTGAGAGTGGATACGTGCTGTGGCAGGAGAGCAGAAACAAAGCATGTGGGGACAGGAATTTGGTTGCAAAAACAGAGGCAGATGCTCCTGAGCTGGTTTTCAGCTGGTGTTTACAGAAAGGAAATGGGGAAGGTTACAAAGAGTTATGGTTGTGAGGACCAGAGGGAACTTATACCTTGGAGTTAAAGAGTTATGAGCAAGGAATGTGGGTGGTATGTAGAGATCTGGAACAGTGTGCTGCAGAGTGGGCAGAATGTGATGGAGCAGTAGGTAAGGAGGACAGGTTAAGAAGGAAGGTCTACAGAATGATTGAAAAATTCTAGGTTAGGAAGTGAAACTGTACTTTACTCTGTAGTTGAGACCAAGAAAGAAAACCTATCAACTGGTCCAGGAGAAGGAAGTTTTCCACACATGAGAGAGCAGGAGTGGAGTGATTGTCATACATGGGAGGGGAGAGGTAGTTAATGGTAAGAATGGGAACCAGCAGATGAAGGAGCTAGGTACTGACAGAATAGAGGACAGTGTTGAGAGACTCAAGAAGTCCTTGAGTCAGAGAAGGTGCATCACGCACCAAGAAGGAAAGAGATGTGTGGACAATATATAGGGACTGTACCACTTAAGGCCACAAAATTAGATAGTGTCAGTGATGAATTCCGTTGAGGAAGACCACAGCACATATAGTACAATGAGGGGCAAAGGACAGATAGGAGTGGGCCAAAGGACAGTGAATTTGCATAATGTAGGGACTTAAGAAAGATCTGGGATCACTGTGGTTGAAAGGTAAGGAGAGATGATAAAAGGGTGTGGGAAAAATTGTTTGACAAGAAACTGTCTTTAACCTGGTATAACTGTGTAATTAGGACAGTTAAGAGGGAACTCAAAACAGGCAGACCTGGTAGAGCTGGCTGGGGCCACAAAGGATGCATGCCATCTTTCACAGTGATATAGGCCAGTCAGGAAGGGCACAGAGATGGGAAATTTCTGAATGAATGTATTTTCTAACATGTAGAAGCAAAGTATGAATGGATGTTAATATGTAAGTAGACAGTATCTAGAAAACAACAGGAAAAAATGCAAAGGATATGCCATGTCAGGGGAAATCCACATCCTGTGTCCCAAGAGAGGCTTTGGAGTAAGAAATTACAACTGGTATTGTGTGAGTAGCAATTTTGTTCAAAGGAATTGATAGGAAAAATAGAGTAGAAGTGAGTGAAATGGGAGACACATATTTTAAAATTTCTAGATTATTCCTTGTTAAAGGAACCAACAAGTAAGAATGGAAGAAGACATCTAGAGTTCTACAACTAAGAGATGCTGCCAGATCTCAGCGGGTAAAAAAGTAGTCCATTGGAGGGTGGGGGTGTGGTATATCAAGGCCAGACCATAGAATGGGCAGTAAAGAGCAATAAAAACACTGGCACAGGAAGCATCAAAAGCCCTTTGAAGAATGGGTAGCAGAAAGTCAAAGTGAATTGGGTTAAAAGGCAGAGACTGGGCAGCATGGCACTTTAAGATGGCTTTTGCAGACAGCCTCAGCAGGTAACCTCAGTGATGTAAGCATGGATTGATAGACACCAAGTCCAAGTGCAGAGTAGTGAGTGGGAAGCAATGCAGAGAAAGTGTTCTGTCACATCAGTGAATCTCTGCTTCCACACTCTCATGGTTGCTGAAATATGGTATAGTGTGATGTAGACACCTACACAATGCATTGTACTAGCTGGGGCATACAGTGAAATGCAGTGAGGTGCACTAACATTAGTAGAAGAAGGGAAGTAGTTTGCATAGTGGGAGCAAGGCCTGGATGAGGGTAAGTTAAGAGTTTGGAATCAGAGTTTCTTATTGGAGGTGGCTAGACCCAGAAGAGTACAAGAACAAAGGATCAAAATCAGTCCAGGATAAGAGGAGAGTACTTACATCGGTTACATCTGTCTATAGCTCCTACTTAGGGAGTATTTCCAAGACAGAAAGCTAAAAAAAAAAAAAAAAAAGGAGAGATAAGAGATCTGGACATCCCCAAAGTAGTGAGGAAGAAAGTATGATTTGTGGGGAGAGTGCTCAGTTGGGATTATATAGGGGTGAAGGGGTAGAATAGAGCTAAGGAAAAATGAGGAGGAAGTGTAGGACTAGTTGTAGAATTTTCTGGGAACTAGAGTGAGGGAAGAGAGGAAAGGCTGGAATGGAGATGAGGAAAAGGCAGCCCAAGAGACAGAGTTGGCCAGAATAAAAGCAATGTCCAAAGTAGTGACAGCTAATAGTTCCATAAAAGAAGGTAGGCTAGGAAGAGGGTTGAAAGAGTTGAAACTGTGACAGCAAGTAAAGGAAATACGAACACACACACAAGTAATAGAAAAGAACCAACTCAGATAGTGTCAGACTGTAGGTACGAAGAAAATGCTGCCAGAGAGGAGAAAGATTTCCTTAGTGTGGACTCAGGAAGAAGTGGGTAACACACACAATGTAGCAAGAAAGATGAGACTATATGACAATAGAGTATATAGGAGGCTAACCTACAAAATTCAGTGTGCAAGAGGTAGCTAGGACAGATAGAGAGCAGACAGCAGGGTATAAGGGAGTCAGGGTGGCCAGCAACAGGGGAGGAGTAGGGGACAGTCCCAGAGGAGAAAAGTACAAAAGGGATGCACAAGAACTGGGAGAGAATACTGTGTGATCTTAAAGCCTTGAGTATATGGCAAGGCTGCAGGTGCTCAGACTTTTTATTAAATACTTGGAAATTATAGGTCAACCCTTTTTTATGGGTCTGGAGGGAAAAAGTAGACAACTGGAACAGGGTTGGGTGGGCTTTGCAGCAGGACACAGTGGGTTGGATAGAATTGCAGGGTTAGAAACGGGATAATGAATACTCAATTAGGGTAAGTGTACATGTTGGGGGAAGAGATAAAACAGGTGGTCTACATTGAAAATACAATCTTTGTGAACAAATCTGGTGAACGATTCAGTATGGATTCTGAGATTGATGACCATACAATTCATCAAAAGAAGCAAAACGGAATAGTGTTAAAGGAAGTACAAGGGAAGGAAAAGTAAGCAGGAACTCTAGGAAAGAGAAAGCTCAAGGACAGAAAATCCTTGTCTCTGGACTAGAGGAAAATGGGAAGAAAGGTATGAAAGACTGTAGAGAGGTAGGACTAGAATTAAAGTTACTGATAAAAACCATGATAGTCATATAGGCTCTAGAAGATGTAATATGCACAGAAATGGACTTCTTAACCACCTCTCATGAAAACTGGAGTTGTATACAATGTATATGAAGGAGTACTGAAAAAGAGGAGGACTAGGAGTCTAAGGAATCGTGGTGGTAATTCTAAGGGGAGGGGGAAGGGAAGAGATGTAGCATCAAGGATTAACATAGAAACTGAAGTGGTGAACCCAAGTGGAGAGTACCGGGTTTGTATCAGAGTAGAGAGGGCAGAGATCCTTGGGTGAGGACATCAAAGGCCCACCATAAGAAAGTTAGAGGCATGACAAGGGAGAGGGCAGCCCAAGGAATGAAGGTGTCATC
>NW_012267501.1:235241-273735 GCF_000151885.1 Dipodomys ordii | reverse complement strand
ATGTGGGTGGTATGTAGAGATCTGGAACAGTGTGCTGCAGAGTGGGCAGAATGTGATGGAGCAGTAGGTAAGGAGGACAGGTTAAGAAGGAAGGTTTTCAGAATGAATCATAGAGAGCAGCTGAAAGAAGGATGTGTATATGAGAGTAAAATGTACCTTGTTGTGCAGTATAGATCAGAGCAGGAAAATGGATCAGCTGACTTGAGAGAGAACCATCCATATTTAAGAATGCATGAGAAGAGAGGTGGTCACTGTATAAAAATAATGGAAACCAGCAGATGGGGCAAGAAGCAGAAAGAGAAGAGGGGGATGAGAGGAAGAGCAAGTGGGAAACAAAGAAGGGGAGGAGAAGAAGAAAAGGTTAAGTGGAAGAGAGAAGGCTGTTGAAAGGCTCAGGGAAGGTCCTGAATCAGGGAAAGGCCATAATGGCCAAGAAAGTGGGAGAGAAAGTGAGAACTACAGGTAAGCAAACCTAGAGAGGGAAAGAGCATGGGATGGGTAGGAGAGAGGGCAACAAAGTTTGGAGGAGTTCAAAGAGGATGTGGCAGTAAAGAAGGTATATAGGAACAACAGGGTAAGAAAGGACATAAGATACCAAGCTGGAGGGAAAAGGGCCTCAAGGGGAGAAATGACTGTTAATAATATGTTGGATCTCACTCTAGTGAGAAGCTAGGGAACTTAGGGATGATGATGAGACTGACTCATCATAGGAAGCTGGTAACAAAGAAGCAGGCACTGATGTCAATAGTCAGGACTCTTCAGGAAAGGTAGACACCTTCGAAAATGAGAGAAACACTCCTGAGTGCCTAGTTTGATAGAAAGGTAGTAGATGCATGGATTGATTGAAAGGTGGCAGGGGTGTACAACTGAACAGTGTAGAAAGAACAGAGAGTATCAGGAAAAGAAGAGCAGGAGGAAATGCAGGGGATGGTCACGCAACCAGGATGGAAACAAGAGAGACTTTGCACATGGCAGATTCTACATGATGTATAGGTGGGTAGAGGCAGTTGATGGGAAAGGAAAGGGACAGGAGGCAGCACTTGGGTCATGAAGGAGTTCATGAGTGTTAGATGGCATTGGCAATGATCAAGGGAGTAGCACGAAGGTCAAGGAATGCAGAATGCAGAATTGTCTGGTTGTGGTATGTGCATATCTCAGGGCATGCCAAGCTGACGAGATGGGTGGTTGTCAGTGACTAACCTAAGGAGCAGAACAGAGAGGAGAGAAGAGGTTAAAGCCCAGACATTTGTAGAATGGGGCCTTAAAGGCAGATAGTGGGCAAAGGAGCAGGTGACTCTGGTTAATGGGAGGAAACTGGATGATATATAAATTAAGAAGACTCCTGCACAGACAGCACTGACAGGTAACCTCAGGGACATGGGATGGACTCACATGGAGTGAGTTCAGGATGTGGACAGAAAGAAGATGCCTGCAAATGATAGAAGTGAAGCTGGGACCCAATGGGGAATAGGCATTTTGCAGTGACCAGTGAGTCTGTGCTTTTGCTGTTCAAGGGGTGGCTGAAAGGAGTGAAGTATACCATGTAGTAGAGAGCGTGCAGGGTACGCAGAGTTGAGTGACTTTCCATGCTAATGGCATGTCAAATACATAAAGTGAGCTTAGGTCAGTAGAGTATGGGCACAGAATAAGCGTGGACAAGGAGGAAACTGTAAGGTTATCAGGTTATGCTGTTCCTTTAGGAGGCTTAATCCAGAGAATAAAAAGGGAGAAAGGCATAAGATGAAGTGTTGTAGCTACATAAGAAGGGCTTTCTAAAATTTTAACATGGATACAGTATCTGTAGTGTAGCCAACTTGACCAAAGGGATATTTAGTGGGAATCAATGGTTCTGTGTATAATAGGTAGGGCTATTCTGTTTATGGTGCCAATTTGGTAGCACAGAATGGCAGTGCAGATAGGAAAGTGGTACAGAGTAGTAAGAAGAAGATGTGGCTATAGAATTATGTGTTCTCTTGCTTGATAAAAGAATGGGAAAGGTGAAGAAAAGGCAGCTTAAGGAAAGTTGGCACTATAATTAATGCAAGAATCAAACTAGTGAAACTGGTTGACTGCAGAAAATACTGTAAGACAGGAATAAAAAGAGATCAGATCCAAGAAGCGGAAAAAGTCATAAATCTAGCCAACTGGCAGGTCGTTGAGAAAAGAACTGGCCATACTGAAGAAGCAGGGACAAGAAGCAAGGAGGCAACAGAAGAAAGGCCACAAGCAGGAAGATAGCAGAAGATAAAACTACAGGAGGGGGATACAACACACAGAGATGTCACCACCTATGGAAGATACACAGCAAGTAAGCAGAACCCAGCAAGAATGCAAGGTGGAGAGCCCAGGATAGAACAGAGACAAGCTGGACAGCAATGGGGAGCCAGGGAAAAAGGGAGGACCCAGGGCTAGAACAAAGGCATTTAAGATGGCTCAGGCTAGCTCACAAGCTTTGGCTTGGGGGAAAAAAAACAGCAAATGGGGAGGACTGAATTGACAAGGAGGGATGTGGTTCTTAAAAGTTTTTAGTATTGTTGCAATGGGACAATTCCAGGCCAGGCTCTTTACTCTGGATCCAGCAGAAGAAGGGTAGATATTGAGGATGGGAATTGAGACAGGATATTGTCAGAGTTGATGGGATTAGAAGAAAGAGTATGGTTGATTGGTTGGTTGGTAGCAGTGAGGGATGGGATGGGGACACAGTCCAGCTGTAGAATTGAGAGAATATCTTACTGAACTGATTTGGCAGACAATTCTGTGTTGAATTTTTACAGTGGGGAGACTGCTGAATGTTCCCAATGAAGAAAGGGAGAATAGCTGAATGAAGGTGGGGGAAGGCTGAGAGGCTGGTCTGAAGGAAAGAAGGGGGAATGAAGGTAGAGGGAAGGGCAAGAGGTTGGTTTGAAGGAAAGATGAGGAAACTGAGGATCAAAGGGTTACTTTGCAGTTGTGTCTTAACCGGGAACAATAGATGGCAAGTGGCATAAAGACAAAAGGGGAATAGTGATCTCCAGAAGACCAGATTTGAGTGAACCATACTGACAGTTGCCTGATAGTCCTATCTGTTGGGGTGAAGTAGGGCCTTCAAAAGAACTCTCTCATGCATGCCAGGGTTGGCCCAGGTCTAGTATCAAGGATTGACAGGCAAAGTGATGTGGTGGATCCAAGTGGAGAGTGCCGGGTTTGTATCAGAGGGAAAAGGGCAGAGATCCTTGAGTGAGGACATCAAAGGCCCACCAATAGAAAGTTAGAGGCATGACAAGGGAGAGGGCAGCCCAAGAAGTGAAGGTGTCATCCACAACAGTAATATGAGTTGTAACCAATGCCTTATGAAGTAGCAAGAAGAGGAAGGGCTGCTGGGTAGTGTACTATCATTTTCAATAGTGTAATGTAAAGATTACTGAACGATGGGGGACAGGTCAAGAAAATCATAGGAGACAAAGAAGGGCATCTATGTGCCAGGTGGAGAGTGAAACTGTACTCTGAAGACTACAACAGGAGAATTCATCAGGTGAGTCAGGAGATGGGAGGAGTTTGCCATACATGGGAAAGCATGAGGTGAGAGGTGGTCAGTAGGTAATACTAATGGAAGCTAGTAGATGAAGGAGAACATTGAGGAGAGCCAAGTCAAGAGAAGAGTGTTCTTGAAAAGCTCAGGAAAGGCCCTCTATAAGGTGTTACCAAATTAGCACCAGGAAAAAAAGACAAAAGGTATTACATTCAGGTGAACAAGTCTAAAGACCCTGGGGTGCTTAGGACATATGGTGAAGGAGGGATTGATGGAACCCAAGTAGAAAGGGGTGTGAAAGGAGTAAACCTAGAAAGTCCTTAGGACACAGGTCAGTAAATGGCCTAAGCAAGATACCATGCAGAGGCAATTCCTAAGTGAGCAAGTGACTGTCCCTAGTTTGTTTGACCTGAGTGGCTAGGATGAGTAGTGTTAAATTCAGACAGCAGATTCGTTTGGTAGAATGTGCTTGAGACACATAGGCAAGTCATTGTGGCAATAATGAAGATGTGTTTGGAATGGAGACAAGACTCCTGGGTATATTTATTGACAGTAAGGTAGCCTGATGGTTATGATTTGTTGGATTACAATTGATTAGTTTCTGGAAAAATACCTGGAGACAAAACAGGGACTTAGGGGTGGATGACAGCCAGGTATAATTAAATCTTTATCCAGGTTTAAAAGAGATATTCAAGTAAGTAGCCACATGAAAGTGTATTTATGAATCAACCTGGCCATGTGATGGATCAGAAATGACTGGTGCAAGAGAAGACAGAACCATCTCAATTTGTTGTGGGACTCTTGTTTGGTGAAGGAGAGTATCAAAAAGCAGAAAGCAGAATTCAGGATTATCAAACTGTTGGGGTTAATGCTGTTGTCAATTCTCTTCAAATAAGCAGATGACAATGAAGGATTTTATGCAAGACCAGAGGAGCAATATATGTAGAGTAGTTCCTTCCTGGAAGAGCAATGAGTACACCCATAACAACTTGTGGAAATAGCTTTGCTGACTGAGAAAATAGCAAGGGAAAAATACTTACAATGGGAGACATGGGTTATTAAAGATGGTGGAAGAAACTATTAGAGGTCAAGAATTAGAAATCCACATGGTAACTATAAAATTTACAAATATGACCCAGGCATGGTGATGTATTCCTGGGATTTCAGCACTCAGGAAGGGAATTCAGAAAAATCCTAAATTCAAGGTCAAAGGAGGCCATACAGAGAGTTCCTGTCTCAAAGGAAAAGTCATCAAAGAGTTCAATATACTTAATGATCTTTAACATGGTTTTCCACAAAATTAGTGGTCAATATGAAGGAAATTGGGGCTATTGGCACTGATATTTATAAAATTTAGTGTGGATAAGGTAAGTACCTTTGCCCACTTAATCTTTATTCAAAGTATGGCATAAGGGGAAATAGGAGGCATGTGCATAAAGAAGTTATCTGTAGGGAATTTGGTGGTTGCCAGTAATCACTTGATAAATGGGCAAAATCAGGAGAGTAAATACTCAGATAAAGATAAATTTGTTAAATGTTATTCTCAAGAGAGAGCCTCAGCATTAATCTTCACAAAGAATGTACTTGATAAGTAAAGAGTAGTTGAGTCTATTGGAAACTAAGCAGATGGAAAAGAGAGCAATGAGATATGGAAAAGAGGAAACTCAAACTAGGAATCTATCTGTATGGCAGAGTAAATGGCCTAGGCAGCACTAATAAAGCAAGTTTATTTTTTACTTTCTTAAGATAAAAAAAGAAGATATAAGTGGGTATACTATGTTTATGTTGCCTTCTGGAGAGATGGGATTATGTAAGTAAAGGTAGTAGTGAAGGCTGGGGTCATCATATTCCTGAAACTAGGAACAGAAGAGGCTTGACAGATGACAAAAACTTCAAGTCAGACTGAGAAGTCAGAATGAGAAGGTAAATAAGGAAAGTAAATACTGGCAGATTTCATAATGGGTCAAACTGTACACATACTAAATTGAAGGTCAGACTTAAATTAGTAACTATATTACTTAATTTTTTGTTAAATTGAATAAACTAAGGAGAATTGGTGGTTAAATAGTGATGTCCTGCCAATCCTGCTCATGGTGTTTGAGCAAAATTTCAAAGTAAATGCTTACTACCGAAAATACAAAGTTTCATCAGATGTTATTAATATGGATACCAGTGAGTGAAATTACTCAAAGTAATAAAACTTCAAGGTTAATATCACTTCATGAAAGTAGTAGATTTTATACAGTATGCCAAGAGTTATTGAACAAAAACATATTGAACAAAAAAATAATGGATGGGATACTACAGATTCAAAGAAAAGTTTTGAGTCCAAAAAAAAGTTTGCTTTGCAAACACTATTCAAAGAAATATAGGCAGGAAAATTCAAAGTTGAAGTGTTTATAAAAGAATTATGAACTATTATATAAAAGGCAGCATCCCTGATGAAAAACAGAAAAGAAACTCCATACCTAGATTGTTGGAGATGATGTTAGTATGGGTGTTTTCTATGGAAGATCTCAGTATATTTTCTCTGGCAGACCCTTTTTAAAATTAGTTATTTCCATTTATTGAAGTGGCTCTAGATGATGAAAATTATGATGCCATAAAGGCTGATAGTAGAACAATAAAGTCAATCTAGAGTTTTAACTGATTCTGAATAGACAGTGGAATAAAAAAGGTAAATAAGTACAGGCATTATAAAGTTCCAAAGTGTAGAGTAATTCATGAAATTTTTATTGATGTGAGAAATACTCAAAAGGAAGAGAAGTTACCACATGAGAATGGATGTTAAGGAAGAATTTTGCTTGAAAGATTTTCCAAAACTTTGTGGGTAACTGAATAATTCTTAGAGGATAAAAGATAATATGTAGGAATAATTAAATGAAGACCTGCTAATAACTTTTCTAAGAAATTACCCAAGCTTTGAGAGGAGGTATTATAATAGTACTATCAAATTTAATTAAAGCAAATTTTTTCAGTAGAGGAGATTTCTGTGCATTTATAAAGATTGGGGGAAGTGAGAAAGTTAATGATTGATCAAAGAAAGTATGATTGATGATGCAAAATCTAAAGCGTATGCTATGGGTCTTCTGAACTGTGGAATATTTGGTTTTAAAGAGAATGAATGGAAAAAGCAGTTAATTCCAGAATTAAATAGTGTCTGTTATTTATGTGTCCAAAACCATGCTAAGTACTTTCTTATTTCATTTCATCCTATAACAATCCTGACAGGCTTATACAGGTTAAAGAATTTACTCAAGATCACAGCACATATACAAGGCTAGAATTTTCTATCCTTACCTGTGTACAAAGCCTATATTCTTTTGTATTATGTTATGTTCTTTTCAAGTTGAAAGGATTCATAACCAAGAATTTCTATATTCCCCCCCCCGTTACTTAAGGAAAAAAATCATTTTCTGAGACGAAACATGTTACAGAGAGTAGGTGTTGTAGTAGATTGTAAAATTTGGATTATTTGTGATGGGAAATTAAAAAAAAAACAATGTTTGGTAAAAGACTTCTATTACCATCTATGCCCTGAAATTTCACTTCTTTTATTGCACAGCAAAGACTTTAGTATGGCCATAAATTAAAAATTAGAGACATCTACTTAAAAAAAAAAAACCTAGAGAATAGAAAGGAGCTTGTTTTTAAACAGGTATATGATGGATCAAATATAATTAATTACTAATGCAATTTTAAAAGCCCAAGTTTTGAGACAAGATTTCATTTTCCCCCCTAAGACGCAAAAGTTTGTAACCACATTCTATCACTGAATAGAAACCCTTTAGCAAAAAAGAAAGAAAATTCTCTAATTGCGAAACAAAAATTATAAACATAAATCAAGAGTCCCTAGCCAGCAGACCAAAGGTTGAAACTTTTGGGATAATTTGTAAGATCTTTGTTTTAAGAAACAAATATATTCCTTAGTGAAGATGGGTGAGAAAGCCTCTTCTATTCTTCCTCTGTTGGTGGAAATATTTTCTGTTGTTTTCTTATATGTAAATCTGTAATTTCAATATTGTTGCTTTGTGTCTTTTGGTATTATAAAATTGTACTTATTAAATTCTGTTAATTCCACTCCCTGAAGTGTGGGGTACCTGAGTTATCAGTTATCATAATGATCCTGGAAAATTAGAGAAGTCAGTATTTCCAATTGGGAAGGCCTGGATTTTTCAATGGGTTCAACATTTCACTTCCTTCTATAATTAAGTGGTAAGGTGATGGCATCCTTTAAAATACAAGAACTTGATGAGTTTGGGGGGGCGGGTGCCCACAGTGGAGTTCTGAAGCTAGGAGAAATGTCTATTGAAAAATAAAATACAGTTTCCCAGGATGATGGCAAAAGCCTCAGAGCTACATCAAGGCTGGACCTACATACTAGTTCAGAACAAGTAAATAAAACTAGCTTTACTGAAAAGTACAAACAGCTTACTTAGGCTAGTGGGCACACTTCAGACCTATCTAACTGTAAAGAAGTAAAGCTACAAGGAAATGGAACTAGAAAAACCTCACAAAGGGATAAGGAGGTAATTAAAGGTTTAAGACCAATGATCTAAAGCTCAAAGAAGAAATATCAGAGGCCAGATAGGAAAGTGCCTTCCCACCCAGGGAGTTATAGATCTAGGGTGGCTGTAGACAGAAATGCAGTTCCACTCATGGCTAGAGGTAACAACCTGGGATTCAGACTCAGCAATGGTGCCAACTTGAATCTACCTCGTGCCAGAGTCTGAGTAGCCTGGCCTAGCACCCAACACAAATAAGATTAAGCAGGGGCCCTCAGGAATTGATAACAAGAAGGGAGTTAAGAGAGGGGCTCTAAAAGAAAGTGGGTTAAGCCCCAGATGTAAATGAATGATGACCAGTGACATCTACTTACTAGTTAATGCTTTTATGATTTCTCGTAACTCTGTAACTGCCCCAATTATTTGTTAATACTGTTGACCTCTGTTTTTCCTGTACTTACAAGCAGTAAAAAATTGTTCAAAACATCAATGTGATGTGTGTGCTTATTTCTATGAAAACTGGCTTATTTCTATGAAAACTGAATATGGGAAGAGAACTCAGTGGGATAAAGAAATCAAGAACAGATACCTGATATTTACAAGAGATAGAATACAAGGCTCTCTCAAATCCCCAAGTATATAAGTACTTGGTTGGCACTAGCAGTTGGCTCTCTTTTAGCCACTCTTCTCTGATATACACACACACACACACACACACACACACACACACACACTCACACACACACTCTCTCTCTCTCCATCTAGGTTAAGTAAACCCAGAGCATTTCCCAAACATGGATACAAAATGGTTGGCTAAAAGTCCTAATTAAGGTAAAACATACTACAATAAAGATACTAATCAGATTTATGCTGCACAATGTATTTTAAAATGTCAGTCATCTCCTAAATAAGGAAGTTTTGCAGCATGTCCTGGAAAGAAACATCAGAGTAGGTCATGATTCTTCATAAGAGGCATCAGGTGTATGGACTCTTCCTAGTGGTTAAGTCCCTTTTTGGGCTACTACTATATACATTGTTTCTCTTTTAGGATTAAATTGCCAGCAAATATTACTAAGAATTAATTTTAAAATTATTTCTGCATCAGCAACCAATTTTATAAACACATGCATACATACATACACACACATACCACCAATCATTACTACATTAAATTCTGTTTTGTTGTTGTTGTTTGTTTTTGGTTTTTGGTTAGGTGTGGGGCTTGAACTCTGGACCTGGGCACTGTCCCTCAGCTCTTGAGCTCAAGCCTACCACTCTACCACTTGAGCCACTTCCAGTTTTCTAGTGGTTTACTGGAGATAAGTCTCACAGACTTTCCTGCCCAGGCTGGCTTTGAACCGTGATCCTCAGATTTCAGCCTCCTAAGTAGCTAGGATTACAGGCATGAGCCACCAGCACTCAGCTACATTAAGTTCTGAACAAACAGAACTATTTCTTGAATTCTAATCATTTGTCCAGCATTCTAAGAGTCGAAAGCAGAGCATTTTTAATGACAAATTTCTTTTGCCTTCTGTAGACCAGTACCTGCTGTAGGATCCTCTTCAGGCAATCGAACAAGAGTGTAACATATTCCTGGTTGATTGTAAGTCAGGCTGGGGGCTGGGATACAACACAGGACTTCATAGGAATCTGATGGTTCCATCTGCACTGTCACTTTCTCTAGTAGTTGGTCATTGAGAGTATTGGTACAGTCAAACTGAAAAGTAAGCAAAAGAAAAGTTGTGAAGGATGAGGAATGTTCTGGAGAAACTATTCCTTCCTACTCATAATCCATAATTCCATTCTGGAACCCACAATACCATCTCTCTCTAAATAGCACTATAAACATAAGATTTTTTTCTTTTTTCTGGGATCAGACCCAGAGCCAATCATGCTAAGTGCACACTAAACCACTGACCCACACTCCCAACCCCAATCTTCCAACCTAAGATTTTGTGTGTGTAACAGTGATAGGGATAGTCTTATTCTTGAGTTCTTTGTATTTATATTACTCATTAGTGTTTGCTCTTTGTTGAGTCTTGAACTCTACCAAACAAGATGTTAGAAGTACGATAGCTAAAGTTCTTTGAACAATCCACTTAATTTACATTGCTGTTAAATGCTTCTTTTTTTAAAAGTTTTACTTTACATTATCTAGTTTCATTGCATATTTGTTTCATATTCTTTTATACAAAAAATTTTTATACAAAAAAATTCTTTTATGTTTCTTGCATATCTGGGATGACAGGTATGCTTAGATACTCAGAAGGCTGAGTAGCTGGAATTACAAGTATGAACCACTGGTGCCTGACTTTTAAATTTTAACCATCGAATATTATCTATCATATGAAAGGATCTTTACAGTTATGGGAAAGAAACTAAAATTGTTTATTATTACTGTGGTGGTGGTGGTGGTGGTGGTAGTGGTACTAGGGTTTGAACTTGAGGCCTCAAGCTTGCTCCACAAGCACTCTACCACTTCTGCCACACCTCTAGCTCTCAATCAGTTCTTTATAAAAGGAGCTAGAATCATTAGCTAAAGAAAGAGATGCTTGTCTCCAAGCATATAAATTTATACTTCAGGGTCTAAAAGAATCAAAGGTATTATCTCACCTGGAATACAATGTGATCAGTAAACATATGTTTAATACATCGAACAAAATATTCTGTCTCTGCTTCTGTAAGTTGAACAGGCTCAGAAGACTTGAACAAGGGTCCAAGATTCATAAACTCAGGAATGGCAGCCAGTTGTTCTAACAAGGAAAAAAAGAGAGGAAAGTAGGAAGAAAGTAAGACATGAAGAAGATAAAAGAGAAACTTCACTAAATTGTATTAGTCTCCACAGCCTTACTAATAGCAGAATCCTCATATAACATGCCCTTAAGTTTTAATTTTTTTTCGGGGGGAGGCAGTCCTGGGGCTCAAACTCGGGGCCTGGCAGTGCTGTCTCTGAACCTCTTCTTGCTCAAGATTAGCATGTTCCCACTTGAGCCACAGCAGCACTTCCAGCTTTTTCTAAGTAGTATTTTATTGGAAATAAGAGTCTCACAAACTTTTCTGCCTGGGCTGGCTTCAAACAGCAGTCCTAAGTCTTCCGAGTAGCTAGGGTTATGTGTATGAACCATAGGTGTCCAGTGTCAGTAATCTTTTAAGCTAGCAAGTTCATATGCTAAATTGCTAAGGAAAAAAAAACTTGATTTCCTAATTTTTTAGAATTCCCTGTTAACCAACAAGATATATATAAGAGGAACATTCCCAGTTAGTAAGCTAGTAATTAGAAATTGCTAAGTTCCGTGGACTCCAGGTAGCCCCAGCAACTATAACTTATGATCTTTAGCTACACAAAGATTTCTTAAACTGAAAATTAATCAAACTGAACAAAAACCACAAACTCTGTTTTGTCTACAACACTCTGGAATTAAAGATCATTATTTCTATCCAATAAAGCATCATACCTTGGAAAATATCTTGCCTGGAAGGAGCCAACTTCTCTGGCTTAGGAGCCACAAGGGTAATTTCTATTAAGAGAGATATGAGAAATTAAGTGAGCTTCCCCTCTACAACTAACAATGCAGCCAGAAAGAAATGGGGTTGAACCTTCTAGCAGCTATCCAATGAGCTATTGCCAAAATCTACCACTACAGTTTCTGTCACCTCTTTTTGGAGCAGAGTGGCACTCAAAGTACATTTAGTGACCATAGCGCTGTAAAATAATAAAGTCCTAAAAACAGAAAAATTGCTTTAAGACTGGGGTGTATAAAAAGTTACTCATAAAAGTAGAAATAATTTATAAAACAAACATCATTATGTGGTATCACCAAACAACTTTTGAGATATTGAAAACTAAAGGTAAGATTTTTCATTCCCAGTTCTTCTATGATCTAACTACTAAGTACTTTCTTCCTTTCTTTTTCTTTACTTCTTTTTTTACTGTTTTATGATTCTTTGAAACTATTTATTTATTTTTATTTTATTTTTTTAGTTGGACGTGGGGCTTGAACTCTGGGCCTGAGCGCTGTCCCTCAGCTCTTCAGTTCAAGGCAAGTGCTCTACCACTTGAGCTACAACGCCACTTCCGGTTTTCCGGTGGTTTATTGGAGATAAGAGTTTCATAGACTTTCCTGCCCGGGCTGGCTTTGAACTGCGATCCTCAGATCTCAGCCTCCTGAGTAGCTAGGATTACAGGCGTGAGCCACCGGCGCCCGGCTCTGGAAATATTTTTTACACTCTGGAAATATTTTTTATAATCCTGTGTAATATTCTTTCAAGACAAACCTCCAGCAGAAAAACAAAAGAGATGACCAAATTCAGAAATAAAAATAATTAGTAACAGAATTATAAACAGTGGCAACAAACCTCAAATGCTTTAATACCACATTATTAAAAACCAAACCAAAAGCAAAACTTTCATCTTTAGACACATTTCATATTCTTACTGTTATCAAAATGCCAAAAGATTTTTAAAAACCTAATTTTTAAAAACTCATCTAATTTCTTTGTTGCTTTGTATGTCCCTCCCCCACGGTATGGTCCTGTTTTCATTGTATTTGATGTTGGTATAATGTGTGGACGGGAAGGGCAAAAATAAATCATTTAAATAGGGATACAAGTGGACCCATTGCAACAATGAGATGTACATACAAGTCATTATGTCGAAAAATGAACTTTACAACTTTGGCTGGGGGGGGGGAGGGAGATGGGAAGGGACGGGAAAGGGAAACAAAGGAGGAGGCAACAATGCTTGCTAAGAAATGTCCTCATTATCTTGCCCATGTAATTGTAGCCCCCTCTGCATGGTATTTCTACACACACACACACAAAGTCATCTATCTTATGCCTAAAAGATTTAGGCATGATAGGCAAAATGCATTAGAGAAAAATTTCCTAGAAAGTATTAGAAAAAACAAGCTAATATTTTCTTTCTTTTTTCCTTGAAGAAAGTCTTTATTTTTATCAATAACGTTTTGATGTTCCCTTCAGTGAACATTGATAGAACTATACTGGGACTACCAAATAATTGTGAAGTCAAGCTAATATTTTCTAGTTTTATTTCTAGCTTAGAACATATGCTAATATCAGATTTGTAAAGCTATCTATACACAGAAAAACTAAGAGTTTATTGTTCCTCTTACCTGCTTTCTGCTCAAAGACAGGAGCCATAGCAAGAGGAATTGATTTTAGGTCAAAGGGTTTTTCTGAAGGCTCTAATGTATACTGATGTAAGGCCTTTTCCATCCCTGGTACAGAGACTGTCAGACCTGTAATTGCAGACAAATTTCAGCATTATATCATCTTGAGAACTATTAGTAATTGCTTGCTGAAGGAAGAGAAATAATCACTCTACAATCCTAAAACTTAAGTAATTTAAATAAAAGTGATTATATAAGAAGGAGAGCATAAATAAATAGAGCATAAATAAATACAACAAAATATATCTACCTCTCAGAAAAGAAATCACCTTAGCTCTAGGAGAGCAATGAGAACAACCTTGCAGATTGTTATACAGGAATTCCTGTTACCAAATTAGAAAATATCCTTGTGAAAACAGGTTTCCTTAGAAATGGAGGTACATTCACAGACAAACCAAGCATTTGCCTAGTGGTCAGCTAATAGGTAAAATCACAAAATATACTTCCAAGATACCATTTGGGGCACACAATTATATTTGTATGTGTTCTTAGCTCTCACTGACCATTGAAGATATAGGTAGCATTCAGTGCCATCTGCCTCTGCTGCAGCACATTCAGGTAGAAGGTAGCTCGGTCCCGCACTTCATCATCAGTATCCATCATACACCTGGCCATCGGAAACAGAACAGGCATGTTTCGGTACCCTTAAGATTCCAATAGTTTTATTACCATTCATATAGTACACAATTCAGGTAATCTGATAGTACATTTATTTATTTGTTTGTTTGTTTGGTTGGTTGTGGGGCTTGAACTTTGGGCCTGGGTGCTGTCCCTCAGCTCTTCAGCTCAAGGATAGTGCTCTACCACTTGAGCCACAGCACCATTTCCAGTTTTTTGGTGGTTTATTGGAGATTAAGAGTCTCACAGACTTTCCTGCCTGGACTGGCTTTGAACCAAGATCCTCAGGTCTCAGCCTCCTGTGTAGCTAGGATTACAGATGTGAGCCACCAGTGTCTGGATTGATAGTACCTTTATAAAAAGGTAGCTGTAATCCTAGCTACTCAGAAGGCTGAACTCTAAGGATCATGGTTTGAAGTCAGCCCAGGCAGGAAAGTCCATGAAACATATGGACCACCAAAAAGCTGGAAGTAGAGCTGTGGCTCAAGTAGTAGAATGCTAGACTTGAGCATAAAAGATTAGAGACAGGGGCTGGGAAGGTGGCTCAGTGGTAGAGTGCTTGCTTTGCATGCATGAGACCCTGGATTTGATTCCTTAGCACCAAATAAGCAGAAAAAGCCGGAAGTGGTGCTGTGGATCAAGTGGTAGAGAGCTAGCCTTGACCTGAAGAGCTGAGGGACAGCACCCAGGCCCAAAGTTCAAATCCCATGACCGACATTAAAAAAAAAAAAGATCAGGGACAGTGCCCAGGCCCCGAGTTCAAGACCGGCATTAAAAAAAATCTCAGCAATAGCCAATATAGGCTCTGGAAATCCCCACAAATATTGGGGAACTGTTCTGAATTACTAAACCACTACTGCTTTTTTTTTTTTTGGGTCCGGTTGTAGGGCCTGAACTCTGGGCCTGGGTGCTGTCCCTCAGCTCTTCAGCTCAAGGCTAGCGCTCTACCACTTGAGCCACAGCACCACTTCCGGCTTTTTTCTTTTTGCTTATGTAGTGCTGAGGAATCAAACCCAGGGCCTCAGGCATGCAAGGCACGCGCTCTACCACTGAGCCATCTTCCCAGCCCCTCACTACTGCTTTTATAAATCAGAAGCTATAGAAAACATCAAGATAAATAAGAACACAATAACATGAAATAGTCTGGAGTGTCTGGCTGTATCTGTAACCACATGATCTCCAGTGAAAAGACGCCTCATAATTAAGACATATTAATATTATACTTTATAAGAATACTAAAAAGACAGCATTCATCATCTAGGCATCATTATTGTTCAAATGGCAATTTGTTCCATTTAGCCAGCCAGCCTTGGCTTGTGGTTTATCTGCTTCAATTTTAAAATGCAATCAGAGTGTTTGCTAAAGCTAGTGTTTCCCTTACTAAATAGTTACAGAGGCCATAAAAAGCTTATATTTTCAACTCTTCATATGAATGAATCACTTTAGATTTTAGAAGTTAGCATCTCCTTATAGAAATTGAAGTACATACATTTAGATTACTTTCTCAAAACCATTTAAGAAAAATCTAAACTCCAATTTTACACATATCTCACTCATACCTAATTACTAGAAAGAAAACAAAAGCTATCTACCCTATAGCTACTATTATTCTACTCTATCAGCTCAACGTCTGGTATGACACAATGAGGATTTCACTACTTAGTCAGGTAGAATTCTAATTTTAAAGGGCATTCTTTTGCTTACCTTTGTAAGAGTACAAGAATGCTTGGGAGAAGACTTTCATTCTGTGCCCCAAATTTAGCCAACGCACTTACAGCAGCTATTATATCACAGAAAATGAAGCAACATAAATATCAGTGTATCACAGTTAAGCAATAGTTATTTAAAAAATTAGACAAGTATACATGTTCTCTCTGATATGTGGAAGTTAGATCCAAAATACACTGGGATATGACAAATTACACAGGATTCTAGATACTCACATACAGTGAGACTAACAGAGGGTATAGTCTTAGGAGAGAATCACAAAGATAGAATAACCAAGCACTTCTTCATATGTATATAAAATAATATTCATACTAAAATGGACTCCAAAGATATGGAAACAAGGACTTTTTATTAATTTTTTTCTTTTGCTCATGATTCTGCATTCTTTCTGTGGGAGGGTGGGAGAGCACAGAATCTGAGGAAAAAGGGTGAAAAAGTACAGCAGTGAAGGGCACTGGACATTGATGACAGTGAACTATATAACTGGTGGGTGAAGAAGGGAGGAAGGAAATGTGAGAGAATGATGGAACAGATGACACTGTATGAAAGGAAATTTACTTATTAACTAATGCATATAAATGTAACCCCTCTGTATATCACCTCTATAAGGACGATAAATTAGCCAAGTAGCTGGTGCTCAATGGAGATGAAGTATCTTGTTTCCTTGGTGCTACCTCTTTGACCCATTTAAGTATAAATAAAATTCTTCCACCTCTAGAGAGCTCTACATAGTAAATATCATCTATGTGCTGAGGAATATTTTTCTATGTGAATATTTTCTACGTGACTTATGCTTCTCCTCAACACAACCCCTTATATATTATCTCATATGATTAGTTCTAATCTCAAACAACTAGCCTCAAACATAAAAAGAAACTCCATTGTTAATATTCCTTTCATTCAATACACTCACTGGCTTTCTTAATGTCTATCACTAATTGTGGTAGGATCTGGGAGTAGGAAAATTAAAAAGTAGGGTCTCTGATCCTAAGAAATTACACTGCAGTAGGAAAGATAGGTAATTAAAGAAATAATTACAAAGTAACAAGTAAGTTGCTTACAGAACTATCCAAGATGCTAGGTAAGTACAGACAGGGAGACTTAAAGCAGAACTGCAAGTAGAAAAGTAACCTAGAAGGTCAACTAACTGGAACTAAATGTTAAGACCAACTTACATTGGCCAAAGAGAAAAGACAGGAAAAGAACCTTAGAGGCAGAGAGAATGACCAGTACAAATGCCCTGTGTTGAGATCAGACAGTGTGATGTATTACTGTACCAGGTATAGGATCTATGTTGGGGGGGGGAAGGAGGGAGGTCAGAGGTAAACCAAATACCAAGGTGAACAAACATAAGAATATTAAAGAATCTAACAATTTCTTCAGCTATTTTAAAAGTATTTAAAAACAAACCTTCAGAAGAGTTTCAAGGGAGAGGACTAAATTGTATTGTAAAATGACTGGACAAGAGTTCATGAGAGCAGCTAAGTTTTTCTCAGTCAGATAGGGTTGAGAGTTAATGAGAGATAAAGAATTATAGGAGGGGGTCACATTTTCAATGGGAGAGATACGCGCCTGTTCATGTTAAGGGGAAGGAAGGATTGGAGAGGAATACACAGAAAACACAAACACATCCATATAAATTCAACATACATGAATGCTTATGGCTGTAACTCTGGGGGAAAAAATGGAGCAGCCATGATAATATTCCTGTTATACTGCAAGCTGTCTGTAATACAAGGCAAAAATCTGGTTGGGGCCCAGGATAGGCTCAATCCCATTAACATATCAGTCTTGCAACTTCACTGTTCAAGTTCATTATCACCTTCTTAAGTATTTCAAAAGACCAGCAATTTCATCATTACTAGTTCAACGACTTACCGGCTCTGACCGCCTCATTTTCCAGAACAACTCTATTGAAAATGAAGCGGATATATTTGGAAGGGACAGGTGTTCTGGGTCCCTCTTTGCCCAACAAATGTAGAATCTTAGTAGCCAGAACGGTGTGTTCACAGTCCTCAATGAATTCACAGAGGTGGGCTAGACCTGCTTCTTTACTCTCAGGATTCTCCTCCACAATGCTGATTATGCAGTCCACAATGGCTCGCTTATATTCAAAGCCTCCCTGGCAAATGAGAAGATAAAACCACCACTTATTCTAAGGACACTGTTTGAAATAATGCTTGTGATATTCAAATTTCTATTCCTCTCTTTTCATTTAAAATAAACAACAAATTTCTGCAAAGTGTTAAAACAAACAAGTTTAGTAATGATAAAACAGCAACCACATTCAAGCGCATAATGATGAAGACATGCTCAAAACACTATGATTATTTCATGGCAATCATGAGAATTATGACTGCAATTTATTATGGTTAGAAAACAGTCTACCTACATCATCTCGAAGCATGTTGGATAGAAAAGTCATCATGACACTGTGCTTACGAGGGTATTTCTGACAGAGAGCACTGATTGCCTGCACAACCACCACCTGCAGAAAAATGAAGAGATCATTTACCACACAATGACTGTATGACCCTCACCTAGTAAAACACAAAGAGAGGAAGTACATCTTCAGAACCGTAGCTAGGAGATGTGCTTCCCCTGTGAGTTCCTCCAAGCCAAGAAGGCACTACAATTCCCTAAAATCACAATAATGCTTCTTTATAAAAGATCAGCAAGGAGCCCCCCCCCAAAAAAAGGATTTCCACTGAAAAACAATGGAAAATTATATTTATTCAATAGATCCCATCCATTTGCCCCTCTCCAAGATAATAAGCACATGTAAATTCTTAAAGCTGGACAGATAAAGAGCTTGAATACACTGACTCCAACAAAGGAAATAAAAAACCTATCCAAAAACTACTTCACAAAAATGTTTGCTAGAGGAATGTTAATATAAATTTAAAAACAAGTGTTAAGAAAAGCATAAGATTTTATCCTCTTTTCAGTTAATATGTTAATCTATCACAATTGCATGGGTGCTAGTAGAAAACAAGAATCTTAGGTAAGAAATGGCTGACAGTATATTACAGCAACAACAGCAATCAGCATTTGGAGGCTAGTTTCCTCAGCCCAAATCTAAGACCATTCCAGAGAGCCAGAAAATATCTGGATCCACAAACGGTTGCATTACAGGATAAGAAAGAACACTAAGGAATGACACATGACTATTTAATATTGGGCAGTAAGCCTGCCAACCCTTTGTTCCAAAGGAAAACATTACCAAACTAACTAGTAAGCATATGTGTGTTCTACACCAGAGGGAGGATTCTGTTTTTCTAGGGCAGTAAGGAAACATGACCTCTAGAGGAAGATTGAATCTTCTAAGGCTGTATGGCATCTTGTACTACACAAGGGGCAGAGTAGGAAAAAAGGGTAATTAGTGCCTAACTTGCATGATGTACAGAAGCACACACCCATAGGGAAATGTCTTCCTCAAACCAGATAGCATTAAGTTTGTACAATATAATACTTTCAGAAGATAGAAAATGTCCATAATCCATAATCTTTTTAAGAAGCAACGATAACTAAAGCTAAGACACACACATACACACACACAAAGAAAATATCGTATCTTCACAGGTGGAGCATGGGGAGAAGAGATATGCTGTTGTGAGTAGTTGTGACTACTGAAGGCATTAAAATGGTCTACATTTTCTTTTTTTGTTTGTTTTTTGTTTCTGGTTGTTTTTTGGGGGGGGCAGTCATGGGGCTTGAACTGTGGGCTTGGGCACTGTCCCTCAGCTCTTTAGCTCAAAGTGAGTGCTTTACCACTTGAGCCACAGCACCACTTCAGGTTTTCTAGTGGTTTATTGGAGATAAGAGTCTCATAGACTTTCCTGCCCGGCTGGCTTTGAACTGCAATCCTCAGATCTCAGCCTCCTGAGTGGCTAGGATTACAAGGCACCGACACCTGGCTTAATGGTCTACATTTTAAACTTAAATCATTAAAATGGAAATGGAAAAATAATAAAATAAAGCAACATATGGATCTGTTTCTGTAAAAGATCTATATAATGCACTGAAAAAAAAGAATTCCAAACAGCTCAGTTAATATTCAACCTACAGATTTCAAGAGATTAGGTTAGACTTTTAGTTTTTTTTTTTTTTTTGGGTCCAGTCGTGGGGCCTGAACTCTGGGCCTGGGCACTGTCCCTCAGCTCTTCAGCTCAAGGCTAGCGCTCTACCACTTGAGCCACAGCGCCACTTCTGGCTTTTTTCTGTTTGCTTATGTGGTGCTGAGGAATCGAACCCAGGGTCTTGAGCATGCAAGGCAAGCGCTCTACCACTGAGCCACCTTCCCAGCCCAGACTTTTAGTGTTTTACATACTACACACATAAAAAAAATAACTCACATTGAAATAAGTTCTTTATTAGTTCATTAAGACTTTTGAGGTAAGTACTATCACAATCGCCAAGGTATGACTAAAGAAACCAAAACAGCCAGAGGTCACATGACTATCTTGGGTCACAAATCTAGTAAGTGATAGACTCAAGATTTAAATCCAAGGGTTTTCATTCTAGAGGTCATTCTCTAAGTGACAGCCCCCCCCCCTCCCTATTACTCTCCCTTCCTTTTTGGTTCCTTGAGACTGGTCTATGTAGCACAGCCTGGTTGAAACTCACAATCCTCTTGCATCAGCCCCTGGGTGCTAGGATGTAGACATTTTTGTATACTTTCATACAGTATAAATACTGTTTCTGCCTACATTATTACATTCTAGCTGTCAATTCTTCATTCCATTTCTCTGGGTTGGGAGGTAACTTCTGTCTTACTATTTTATGCTGAGTGGGGGTAAAGCTAGGGATTGTTGGAATAGAAAGTAAATGGAAATTCTTTAGTAAGGTTTATACTGCTTTCCAGAGTGGTTGAAGAAGTTTACATTCCCACCAACAGTGTAGTAGCATTCTTTTCTGGGGCATATCCTTACCAGCAGCTGTTATTATTAGTTTTGTTGATAATATCCATTCTAACTGGGGTGAGGTACAAGCTCAAAGTAGTTTTGGTTTGCATTTCTTTTATGGCTTTTAGTAAGGTCTAGTTTATCAAAATTTCTTTTGTGTCTTCTGTTAAAAATATTGTTCTTACTCCAGGGTCATGAAGATATCCTGCATTCTCTTCTAAAACATTATTATTTTGCTTGTACACTCGTATCTCAATCAACTTGGCACTGGATTTGTATGTGTGGTGTGAGGTAGGGTGAGATTGGATGAGTAGGCAGAAAGGGAACAATAAAGCAAATGGAGCCAAAGAACCACCATGACACCACATCTAGGTATACTTTGCTGAACAACCTGCTTCACAAACAAACGTTGTGAGAAGTGTGACCTACTTCTAGAAATTCCATCTAATGGTCACCAGAAGGTATTTTCCCCACTGTGCCAATTATCCAGAGGCCTTATGTGCCTCTCACTGTACCTATGATGCACGAACCTTCCTTCAGTCACCATCTTGGCTGTGAGGATACTTTACTAGGTCAAACCACTCCCTGTACTCCAGTTCCTGGAAAAGCTCCACAAATATGTACATAAACTCAATATATCTAGTCTCCCACAGATGATAAAAAATAACTAAGGTCCAGGAGGTTGTAGCACTCCACTGCTTGGTCCAGTAGCCCAATCTCAATTTCCTCTGAAGCTATATTCTCGCTCTTACTTCAATAAAACTTGCTTTTTAAAATGCTGCATTTGCCACTGATTTCTTTCTTTAGTGAGACCAAAAAGCTGCCACTCATCTCCAGAGATAAGGGTTACAATTTACCTTAATTTTCCATATAGATACCCAGTTAAAGAACTTCCATGTTTTCAACTCACTTTTTATCTTAATACAATCAATACCTAAATCCAAATATATTGGAAAAGACAAAAAATTAAGAAGAAATAAACAAAACAAGGAACCAAAGTCTTACATAAACCTTCTACAAGAAAGGATATAAATATTGAAATATTAGGTGACAAGTAGGTAAGATGGAAGACATAACAAAATCTGAGAAATTAGAAAATCTAGCTTTTGGTCTTGGCTGTGTTGGTAATTTATTATGTGACATTAGGTAGACCAGTCATCTTTTAATGCTGTATTTTCCCCAGTTCCCCGGTGGACAAAAAAGAAAAAGGAGCAAATATGAATAATAGAGATTCTTGCCAACAACTCGAAGAGCCAGAGCAGTTAGTATCTACATATGATTATTAGATTTACACTGACAAGTTTTGAAATTTTACATAGCTCAAACCTTTAAATGAATCATTTCTGAAGCTTGTTTTCCAACCGTATCTATTCCATTTCCTTATTTCCTTCCTAAAAGGCTCCTTTTAGAAGGCACTAAATAATGGGGAAATACTTTTGGAAAACACAGTAGGAGTCTAAATAGAGCATCTCCAGTGAAAATAATGGTATTTATATTGGTTTGTGATCAATTTCTTTGTATACAGTAGCATACTATATACATAGAAATCAAGAATTAAAAAATATAAAAAAGATCACAGATGACATTTAATAGTACTTAGCATCTTACAACATAACAGGACTTATTTTTAAAAGTTAAAAGTACAGGCAAATTAGTGATATAGGAAGAAACATTGCCAATTACAGAGTCTGGCCTAACAATCTGAAATGGCTTTATATATTTTTGCAACTCATTTTTTATGACATGTTTCACAAATCTATTGCAAATATATATTACAAACATATGTAGTATAAATTACATATTTAACAATAGAAAAAACAAATGTACTTTGTGTACTTTGTTTTTATAATATATAATCACTTACAGTACAGATTTTTAAAACAGAAGTTTTATTATCTAGAATTTCCAAATGTTCCCCTCTGCCCCTTCTGATCACATTCCATTGCTTCCTTCCCAGAGATTATCACTATCCTGAATAGCTTTCCCTATTTCCTGGCTTTTCTTCAACTTACCTAATATATCCCCAATTAATGTATATAGTTTAGTTTGCTTGTTTTTTTTAAGTATTTATGCAAATGCTATCATATTGTATAGACCTCGGCAAATTACTCAATACATTTACAAAAAATTAATGTATGTTAATTCCATGCCTGAAGTGATCCTATGACTCCCAAAGTAAATTTTTTTTATACATTATATATCATCAGTGAGGCATGGTAGCACATACCCAATCTCAGCCCTCAGGAGGCTGAGGCAGAAGAATTTGAGTTTGAGGCTAGCCCAGGCTACACAGAAAAACTCTCACAAAAAAAAAAAAGAAGAAAAAAGAGTATACATCTTCAATTTTACTAGATATTCTTGGATTGTTTTCAAAAGAAGTTTACACAGGCGTATATATAAAGAATTCCACTACCCATATGCTTACCAACAATTTCTTTGTGTATGTTACTTTTCTAAAGTTTTAAATTTTCTGACACTGAAGCTAATAAACTATAGTCCAGTCTTGTCTGCCTTCTTCTTTTCTCTCCACCTTTTCTTTCCTCTAAGATTAGGTCTTGCTTTGAAGCCAGTCTGTCCTGGAACTTGGTAGCTAGGCTGGCCTCAAACTTATGATCCTCCTGCCTTAGACTCCTGAGCGCTGGGATTACAGGCATGAACTACTCTATGCTGAGCTTGCATTCTATCTTTTGTACCAGAGATGGTATAAACCATAGATGGTTTTAACTTTTTAAAGAGTTGTAAAGAAAATAACAAAAACAGGTCTAGAATCATGGCTCATGTTTATAATCCTATCTACTTGGGAGGCAGAGATGATAAGATCACATTTTGAGGCTAGCCTAAGCAAAAAGGTTAGTGAGGGCCCTATCTCAATAAAAAGGCTGGTTATGGTAGTAAGTACCTGTTACCCCTGCTACAAGAAAAGCATAATTAGGAGGCTCACATACAGTCTCAAAGTACTCAAGCAAAATAGAAGATTGTACCTGGGGGGAAAAAAGAAAAAATAATAAAAATAATAATTAAAAAGGTGTTCCAGTGGTAGGGCAAGAATGAGACCCCCATGCATACTACACAGACAAACAAACAACCTTTCTCCCCACACACACACAAAATAAGAACAGGTAACAGATAATGGAGAGGCCCAGAAGCTGAAAGTAAGTATTTTAAAGTCCTTTTTAAAGAAAGGTTTGCCAGTTGTTGTTCTAAAACCTCCTTTTACCTAAGTTATTTTACCTGCTTTCTTTACTATACCATTTTGTTTGACAAATGGCTATTAAAACAACTTCATAACCCATCAAGGTTTCCCAAAGATTCAAAATGTTAATTTGCATGTGCAAGGTAAGTTTGTTTTCTAAAATCTATGAGTGGCTGAACATCAGTGGCTCAGCCCTATAATCCTAGCTACTTGGCAGGCTGAGATCTGAAAATTGTGGTTCAAAGCCAGCCAGGACAAGAAAGTCTATAAGACTTACCTTGGAGCTGTGGCTCAGTGGTAAAGCACTACCCTTGAGCAAAAAGCTTAGGGACAGTGCACAAAACCAGAGTTCAAGTCCCAGGACTAGCGAGCTCACACATGTGCAGACGCGCGTGTGCACACGCACACACACACACACACACACACACACACACACATCTAAGAGTATACTAAGCACTGAGTAATATGGTCTATCCCGTCACATGGCTGAGTATTAAGTAAGAACAAAGAACAGTCCTTCTATTTTCCTTTTCTTAACTGAAACTAAGTGTTCTTTGATCATTTCTACTACATCCTCACCAGTTCTATTCAATACTGTTCTATTCAATAATAAGGCAAGAGGAAAGAAAGGCAAGACATTTAAAAAGTAAAACTGTCTCCATTCACAGAAGATATGAATATTTATATGGATAAACCTAAGGAATGTGTATTACAATAATTAATACCAATAAAAGAACTCAGCAAGGTCACTTGATACCAAGTTAATATGGAAAAATAAATATATTTTATACATTAGTAGGAAATATCATTTGGTTATTTGCTATACATAAAAAGATGCCACAGCATACGAAAGGGGAGACAAAGTATTTTCAACAAATTATCCTTGAAGTATCCAGTATTCATATAGAAAAACACTGAACATATCACATACATTAACTTGAGTCAAAATGTAAAAACTAAAATCATAAAGCAATTTGAATAAAACATGAGAAAGATAAAAGCTACCTTTATGACTTGGAGGTTTACAAGAGTTACTTAGAGAGCATATAGCAATAACTATGAAAAGAGAAAATTGATAAATTAAGACCTCATAAAAATTCGAAACCTCTATTCCTCAAAAGACACTGTTAAAAAACACATACACAAACCACACATGGGCAGAAAACATGACCATCTTTAAACTCTCACCTTAAACTCATCTGAGATTTCAGATACAAAAGAAGATATCTGCTTCATGAGCCTGTCCACACTGCTCTCGCTTCCAGTTTTAAGGAGAGTAGTAATGGCTAGGGTAGCAATGCTTCTGTTTGAGTCTGTGATTAAATTTTCTAAATCCAGGTTGCAGGCAGTAACAGCAGAGGGATGCTTCATTGCCACCTTGTGAAAGGACAAGGAAAAAAAAAAAGCAAACACCCAGTTTTAATTAAGAAAAGTGGCAATACAAAGGGGGCAGTTGCAAGTGGCGCTGTAGCTCAAATGGTAGAGTGCTAGCCTTGAGCTGAATTGCTCAGGGACAGTGCCCAGCCCCAGAGTTCAAGCCCCAAGACTGCCAAAAAAAAAATCCAATCTCTTTAGCCAGGCGCTGGTGACTCATGCCTGTAATCATAGCTACTCAGGAGGCTGAGATCTGAGGATCGCGGTTCAAAGCCAGCCCGGGCAGGAGAGACCGTGAGACTCCTATCTCCAATAAACCACCAGAAAACCTGAAGTGGCGCTGTAGCTCAAGTGGTAGAGCGCTCGCCTTGAGCTGAAGGACAGTGGCCAGGCCAGAGTTCAAGCCCCACGACCGACAAAAAAAAAACAAAAAAAAACAAAGGGGGCAGTTTAGGTGAAAAGCAATTATTTCAAATGAGCACGGTAGACTCTTATTTGTAATCCTCCTAACTAGTTGGGAGGCTAAGATAGAGGATAGCAGTTCAAGGCTAGCCAGGATCAAAAAAAGAAAAAAAGTGTGAGAACTCTTCTTGACCAATAGCTAGATGCAGTGACTCATGCCTATCATCCTAGCTTTATGGGGGGAAAGTGGGTGGATCATGGGCCAGGTGCATGCCTGGGTAGGAAGTAAGACCCAATCTTAAAACTAGCCAGTGCAAAAAAGGTTGGAGATGTGGTTCAGAAATAGAGTACCAGCCTTGCAAACACAGGACTCAAACACTAAAGTATTGATAAAATTTAAAAGAAGGTAATTGTTTTAGGAAGAATGTTTTTAATTCATAATAAGATTCATCAGATATAATATATCCTTTGATAAATGAACAACTGCCACCATATAGCAAGCCCAGATCTCTCTTGTTAGGTTCTTATTACCTTTATAATAATATTAGCCTTTTATTATATATGGCATATATATATGTATATATGTATATGTATATATATATATATATATATATATATATATGGCCGATACTTCCTTATAGGGCATATGTCCATGTGTGTCTGCTCTGTTAGATGTTAGCACCTCTAAGAACAAGAGCTACCATACTGCTCAAGAGAGACTTAGAAAACTCTTGTAATTAAACAAGTCAGCTGTAGTCACACTGGAATATCATGGTCACTAGGAGAACCTGTTTCTCGTCTCTGTTATTTATAGAATCTATAACCCACAACTTTGTAAAGCATCCTCATTAAATGCAAACTAATGAAAAAGTAAGTCTACTTATCCTACTTTGCAAGGGTAGCCATAGGTTTTGTGTAGAAATATCAGTGTATCTTTAAGGTGAAAGGCTGCCCAGGACCAGTGGAAGTAATATGAAAGAGATAACACCAAATTAACAAACATGTGCATTCTGAGATACCTGGCTATACAATTATAAATGATAGAACAAGTAGATATCTGCACTGTCCAATGATAACCACTAACCACATGTGGCTTAGGTGTACAGGAAGTATGATCACAATGACTAAGGATGAAGTTATTTAATTTTAATTTTTAAATTTAAGGAGCCATTTGTGGTGAATGGCTACCATGCTAATTAACAGGGTAATTCTTTTTTTTTGGGGGGGAGAGGGGGGGTCCGGTCGTGGGTCCTGAACTCTGGGCCTGGGCGCTGTCCCTCAGCTCTTCAGCTCAAAGCTAGCGCTCTACCACTTGAGCCACAGCACCACTTCCAGCTTTTTTCTTTTTGCTTATGTGGTGCTGAGGAATTGAACCCAGGGCCTCTGGCATGCAAGGCAAGCACTCTACCACTGAGCCACCTTCCCAGGCCCAACAAGGTAACTCTTGAACACAAAGTACTTCCAAGTCAGAATTACAAGTTTCTACTGAGTAATAGTAAAAATGCCATACCTAAGGCAAAAAATAAAAATGAGGTTTAATAGAAGTCCATAAATCATGCATGATAAGCTTGAAGAAAAGCCAAAAAAAATCACATTTAAGGTTCTCAAACACTGATATAAGTTTGTGGTTACCAAAAGGACACCTACCTTGTTTAAGGTCCTTACAGCGGCATATCTCAAAGCTGGCTTAGGAGAGCTGCAGAAAAGCTGAAGAACTAAAACAGCAACAAGATCACTATGAATACTGTTCATTTCATTATCTATCACATAGCTGAACATATGAGCCATAATAAATCATTCATTTCACAGAATCAAAACTCATATGAAAATGAATCAAAAATAGAAAAATCTCTTTTTATTCAACTATTTAAAACTTTAATAAGTTTCCTTTTGTGCATATTAATATATCCATTAATATTTGAATGATAGAAATACTAATGGTTGAGAGCAAATGGGCTCTCTGAACATTAAAAAACTAAAAACACTAAATATTACTTTTCCTCTAAGTATAATTATTTCAAAAGATTTATGTAGGGAAACAAATCCTTCATAAAAGAAAACAATGCAAAAAAATTACACATAAACTATCAGATTACAAAAACTATAAATATAGAACTATGGTTTAAAAAAACAACTCTAAAAATTATTCTATTCTGCAGATCTATTGAGATATAAACTTAAAAACATCAACAAAGGCAGCCACCTGGTCAAACTAACCTGAGACAGCAGGTGCCAACTCTCTGGCAGTACAGTTAGGAAGATGGATGATAGCAGAAGCAGCTTCATAAACCACCATTTCATGTTTATTTCGCAAGCAGCTCTCAATGAAATCAAAGAGTGGACTTTCATGGCTGCCAACAAGTTAATATAAAACATTGGTTAGATATCAAGTAAGGAGACAATAGGCATAATAGCTAAAAGCATGCTACAATGAGATGCAGTTTTGGACTGGTGGAAAAGGGACTGCTGAAAATGCTCATCCCCAAAAAGCAATGAAAAAACTGTCAAAACAATTCTTTCCAGAAATGTAGAACTTAACCAAAGACTTGTAACAATCCTGTTAGCATTTATTCAAGAAAAACACTTTAATCTTGGCAAGAATGGTGAGCTTTTTAAATGCATAACTTCCTCTAACCCTAATTCCCACTCCTTCCCAAATCTATCATAGTTTTGGAAAACAGCAGCTTCAACCACTGAAGTTATGAAAGCCAGCAGACTAGCAAAATAAAATCATCATAAATATACATCACAATAATAATAAAAAGGAAGAAAGCTATATAATCATGTTTTAACAACAAAAAATTAAACCAGGCACTGGTATCACATGCCTGTAATCCTTGTTAGTTAGGAGGCTGAGATCTGAGGGTAGTAGTTCAAAGCTAGCCCAGGCAGTCTGTGAGACTATTATTTCCAATTAATCACCAAAAGACCAAAAGTGAAGCTGTGGCTCAAGTGGCAGAACATTAGCTTTGAGCACAAAACACTTAGGAACAGAAGTGCCCAGGCCGGCCCTGAATTCGAACCCCAAGACCTGTATGTATGTATGTATGTACATATAAATAAATAAGTAAATAAATAAAATAGATAATTATAAGACAAAAGAAGAAGCAGTGAACGGTAATCCCCCACAAAACATTATCCCTACAAAAGCCCAGGTGTTTGACTTATTATGCAAAAACTTTCAGTCAGCTAAATAAATACGTTCAAAGAACTGAAGATAACCTTGTGTACTGAATAAAAGCAAAATCATAATGTTCTACCAAAGAGAAAATATCAAAAAAGAGATATGATATTTTTAAAGAAACTGCATAAAGGTTTTGACTTGAAAAGTATGATGGAATGAAAAGTTAATGAGGGAGGTACAATAGCAGATTTGCACTCACAAATAAAAGAACCAGCAAAACTGAAGATGGGCTTTATCTGAGATAAAGATATACCTGAGATAAAGATCAAGAAGAATAAGTGAAAAAAATAAAAGGAAAAAATGTATAGAGAGTTGAACAAGAGTATCAACTTTGCTTATGAATCCTAGAAGGAAAGCAAAGAGACAAAAGAGTGAAAGATCTAAAGAAACAACTGAAACCTCCCAAACTTGATGAAAACTATAAATCTCCACATAAATTTGTTGAACCTCTTGAGCTCAACAGGATAAATAAATCTCAAGCAGGATAAATACATAGATACACCATATCAAACTGCTGAATATAAAATAAAAGGGTAAATCCTGACAGCAACAAGATAATAACACATCACACTATTTAAAGAAAAAACAGTACAATTTGTAGCAGAGATGCCACAAGAAACAAGAACAAAATACTAAAGCAAAAGAGAAGACTACTGTATCCAACAAAGCTCTCTTCTCAGAATGAAGGCTAATAAGCATAGTCCTACATAAGCAAAGAATGAGTTCAATACTAAATGCACTAAAAGATCACTTTTTAGCTAAGAGACAATGACATTGAATAATCAGGGGAAAATAGAGCACCTGAAATAGTACATATGTCAGTTCACAAAAAATATTCTACAGATATGTTTCTCTTTTAATTATCTTAAAAGACAAAATTACATTAAAGCCATTATTACTTTAGTGGATACATAGAGCATACATGAGAGTAATAGCAAACAGGAAGAAAAAGGAAGTAAGCTTACTTCATTAGAATAAAGATTTGATATTTTGCTGGGTGCTGGTAGCTCACACTTGTAATCCTAGCTACTCAGGAGGCTGAGATCCGAGGATCGCAGTTGAAAGTGAGCCTGGGCACCAAAGTCCATGAGACTCTTACTTCCAATTAACCACCAGAAAACTGGAACTGTGTCTCAAAGTAGGAGAGCACTAGCCTTGACCAAAAAAGCTCAGGGTTCAGGCCCTGAGTTCAAGCCCCATGACCAACCAAAAACATAAAAAAGATTCAGTATTTTACTGGAATTAATAACAATCTAAAATAAATTTTGCTAAATTCAAATGCATATTATAATCCTTCCAGCAACTTCTAAAATAAATGGCTGAAATATTGAAAGGGATTAAAATAAAACACTGAAAATACCTAGCTAACACAAAAAGACCCAAAAAAGGATGAGAGGAACAGCAGTAGCAAAACTTTAACAGAACAGCCAGATGGCACAGTAAAGCCAATAATATCAAGAATTATACTAAATGTCAATGGTCTAAACACTTCAACCAAAATATAGAGTAACAATGTTTAAAAACAAACAAGCAAACAAAAAATCCAAGATCTACTAGTAGCTCACACCTACAATCCTAGTTACTCAGGGCTGAACTTTGAAGGAGGAGGTTTGAAGCCAGCCCAGGCAGGGAAAATGTTGAGATTTTTATCTCCAATTAATCACCAAAAGGGCAGAAATGGATCTGTGGCTCAAGTGATAAGAGTGCTAGCCTTGGGGGCTAATCTTGGGGGGGGGTGCAGGGGGGAGGAGGAAAGGGGGCCAGGGAAGAGATCTCATGGTCAATGCCTAAGCCCTGAGTTCAAGCCCTAGGACCAGCACAACAACAAAGATCCAACTGTTAAAAGACATAATTTAGAACCAAAATTTTAAGTACAATAAAAATAAAAAGATGGCCAGGCAATAGTGGATCAACTGGTAATCCAAGCTACACAGGAAGCTGAGATCTGAGGATCACAGTTCAAAGCCAACCAGGGAAGGAAAGTTCATGAGACTCTTTTCTCCAGTAAACCACACAGATAAAAGATGTGACTCTTATCTGAAAAAGAAGTGGTGCAGTGGCTCAAGTAGTAGAGCACTAGCCTTGAGCAAAAGAAGCTCAGGAATAAAGCCAAGTTCCTGAGTTTAAGCTCCCAAGTCCAGCAAAAAATAAACAAAAATATGTAACAAGAATATGTCATTCAGTCAGTAACTATAAGAGAATATGAATAGCTATATTAATATTACACAATACTGACACAAACATGCATTTCACAATGATAAAGAAGTACATAAGGAAGGTATAACAATGATAAATACACATACACATACAACAGAACCCAAAATTCATGAATAAATTGACAAAAGTAAAGATCACTTAAAAATAATGGTTAAAGTTATCTATATTCATTTAATAACTGATAAAAACTAAAAACTAGACAGAAAATCATCAAGGATCAACACCATCAAACAATTCAACTTAAAAAGACTAACTGTAAAATATACATCTGTTCCATATGCATATGGGCCATTCCCAAGGATATGTGCCAGGTTATAAAACAAATCTCTCTTCTAAGAATCATACAAAAAAAAAAAAAAAGAATCATACAAAGCATGTTCTCAAATCACATCTGAATGAAATATAAATCAACAACAGAACTCAAGGAAATTCCCAAATACTTAAGACTAAATAACATACTTCTAAATAACCCACAAGAAATCAAATAGGAAATGAAACATTTGAAACAGAATAAAAATAATATAACAAATCAAATTTAAGGATTTTGCCTAAAATAATGGCTAGAAATTTCTAATTTTTAAATCTATATCAGAAAGTAGAGATAGTCTCAGTAATGTTTAATAATAACATGTAAAAAATTAGGAAAAGAGCCGGTTGCCGGTATCTCATGCCTATAATCCTAGCTACTCAGGAGGCTAAGATCTGAGAATCATGGTTCAAAGCCAGCTTGGGCAGGAAAGTCAGTGAGACTCTTATCTCCAATAAACCACTCAGAAAACAGGAAGTGGCACTGTGGCTCAAGTGGTAGAGTACTAGCCTTAATCTAAAGAGCTCAGGGACAGCACCCAGGCCCAGAGTTCAAGCCCCATGACTGACCAAAAAGAAAAAAAATTAGGAAAAGAGGGCTGGGAAGATGACTCAGTGATAGAGTGCTTGCCTTACATGCTGAGGCCCTGGGTTTGATTCCTCAGCACCACATAGGCAGAAAAAGCCAGAAATGGTGTTGTGGCTCAAGTGGTAGAGCACTAGCCTTGAGTTAAAGAGCTGAGGGAGCCAGGCGCTGGTGGCTCACACCTATAATCCTAGCTACTCAGGAGGCTGAGATCTGAGGATCGTGGTTCAAAGCCAGCCCAGACAGGAAAAACTGTGAGACTCCTATCTCCAATAAACCACCAGAAAAACCGGAAGTGGCACTGTAGCTCAAGTGGTAGAGCACTCAGCTTGAGCTGAAGAGCTGAGGGACAGTGCTCAGGCTGAGTTCAAGCCCCACAACTGACAAAAATAAATAAATAAATAGCTGAGGGACAGCTCCTAGGCCCAGAGTTCAGGTCCCACAACTGACCAGAAAAAAAAAAAAAAGGAAAAGAGTAAATAGCTTACAGCAAGCTGAAGAAAGAAAATAGTAAAGATTGTAACACAGGTTAACAGACTACAGAAATTTTTATTTCAAATTACTGCAACACTATGTTGGTTCTTTCATTTTTGATAATACTGGGATTTGAATGCAGGGCCCTCTACCACTTGAACTGCACCTTTAACTAAACTCAGTTCTTTGAAAAGATATAAAACTGACAAGTTTTCAGCTATACTAAAAACAGGTCTTAATATGGACACAAGCATCTTTAACAAAATATCAATAATACATAAAAATAATTATGCCTCACAATGAAGTGGTGGTATTAATTACATGAATACGAAGCTGGTTTTATGCCAGGAAATCAATTCATGTTATATACAACATTAATGACACAAAGGATGAAAAACTACATTCATTTTAAAATATGCAAGAAAATCAACTGACAAATTCATTATCAACTGTATCTTTAAAAAGGCCTATCATTAAGAAAGAGGAAATTAGAACCAGAATGAGATACTACTACATATCACTAGAATCTATATACATACATAAATAAATAAGTATACACACATACATATACACACATATTGTGTGTGTACAGTTCTGGGATTTGAACTCATAGCTTCAAGCTTTAGGCAGATCCTCTACATGCCTCCAGTTTTGCTTTTTGTTAATTATTTTCTTCCTGCCCTGTAGTATAGTTAGAACTTGATTCACCTATTCTAGACTTCTTGTCACTGCTGAGATCACAGGTGCAGCAGCTGTCATCCAGCTTGTTTTTTGCCTAGGCTGGCCTGGAACTGCAATCTTCCTATCTCTGCTTCCCATGTAGTTTAGGGCTAAGAGATGTGTGCCACTGTACCTAGCTTTGCATTGAGAAGGGGGTCTCATACACTTTTCTGTCTGGGTTGGCCTTGACTGTGATTCTCCCATTCTCAGCCTACTGAATGTCTAGAATTATGTGTTAATCACAAGCACCCAATCAGAATTAGCTGATTTTTTTTTTTGTTTTAAAGATACCACCAGTGAGTATCACAAGTTCAAGATAATGAAAATTGGTATTCTCATATACAATGTAAAATTGTAAGGCTAGTTTGGAAAACAGCCTGTCAATTTCTTTAAAAGTTAAATGTAACCTAAGTCAGTTATTCCATTCATGGGAATTCTCCCAAACGAATATGTATGTCCACACAAAGCTTTTTTTCTTGGCTGTTCATAGCAGTATTATTAATAATAGAAAGAGAGCTAACCCAAATGGCCAACAACCAGTGAACAAATAAACAAAATTTAATTTATTCACACCATAGAAAATTATTCAGTCTGGAATAAAGTATAGATGCAATATTACAATACAGTGATTTCAAATGCATGCTATGTGAAGTGTAGCTTTATTTCTATTTACGTGAAATGTTCACACAGGCAAAATTTATACCCAAAAGGCAGCTCAGTGGTTGCATAAGGCTGTGAGTGTTAATGGGAATTAATAGCTATGAGAATAAGGAACTTTATGAGATGTTCTAAAAATACATTATAGTAATGGTTGCATAACTCTATATACTTACTAAAACCAATACAACTGTATACTTTCAGTGAATGAATTTTATCACTTGTAAGTTATACCTCAAAAAAACTGTTAACAATGCCTATCTACACTATTACAAAGTTGGCTGTTTCTAGCTCAGGGACAGACACAGCATTGAGAAAGAGGAATCCAAAAATAGACCAATTCATATGAGGACATCTGATCATATACTTTCAACAAATGGGGCTGAGACTCTGGTATTCATATGGGGAAAATAAACTGCTATTTTATATCACATTGGAAAAATAATTCCAGTTACATTATTGACCTCAAACAGGAAAACTGAAAAAATACTTGAAGCAAATAGTTACAGAAGATGTATTTGTGAACTTTGGGTAAGAACTTATTTTTGTGCAAGGGAACAAAAACACTTTCTTTCAAATTGTGTGGCATACGCTTATAATCCCAGAAATGGACATAAGAGGAAAAGGCCAGGAAAAGGCACAAGGAGTTTAAGGCAAGCCTAAGCTACTAAGTGAAACCCTGTCTCAAAAGAACTAAGGGTGGGGGATGAAGTTAAGTAGTAGAACACTTACCAAACATGTGCAAGGCCCTGAGTTCAATATCCAATACTGAAAAAAACAGTATTCCTTCAGTAAAAAGACTGACAAATTTGACTGTCTTGGGCTGGGAAGGTGGCTTAGTGGTAGAGTGTTTGCCACATGCATGAGGCCCTGGGTTCAATTCCCCAGCACCACATAAACAGAAAAGGCTGGAAGTGGTGCTGTGGCTCAAGTTGTACAGCACTAGCCTTGAGTTGAAGAGCTCAGAGACAGCACCCAGGCCCAGAGTTCAGGCCCCATGAGTGACAAAACAAAAACAAACAAAATAATTGACTGTCTTACATTTAAGACGTTCCATTAGTCAAAATACACAAGAGAAAAAGTGTGGAACAAACTAAATCTAATACATACAATTAGCAATGGGCTCAAAACACAACTAAAATACATGAAGAATTCCTAGGTTTCACTGAGAATAAAGCAGATAAGTCAAAAAAGAAACAAAACAAAACTGGCCAAAGACTCAAACAGGTATGAATGAATATCCAAGTGGATATTAAACCCAAAATAAGTTATCAAAAATCATTAACAATTAGGGAATTACAAAGTAAAACCATGATTTGACAAGTATGCTAGAGAAATTTACAGGACAAGTCTTTCTGAAAACAAATAGACATCTATATTACTCAGCATCACTGTGACAATATAACTGACAGAAACAATTCAGTGGGTTCAGTCGATGATTGCTTGCTACCATGCACTTGGGCAGAATATCTTGGCAATGAGAATGTGTGAAGGAGACTGTTCACTTCTTGGCAGTTAGAAAGTACACAGTGCAGAAGAGACTGGGGACCAAGTATAACTTTGAAATGCATGCCTGCAGTTATCGACTTTCTCCAACTAGGCTCCATATCCCAAAGTTTCCATACCCTCCCTAAACAGCAATACCACCTGGGAGGAGAAAGAGTGCTAAGTTTTGAACATATGGGGAAGAGGGGATATTTCATATCCAAACCCTAACAATACCCATGTGCAAAAGAATGAAGCTGAATCCCTATCTCATATTACATTCAAAAATATGATCTCAAAATGGACCAAAAACCTAAATGTGAAAGAAAACACTGTTTTGGAAGAAAACAAATCTTGTGATATTAGATTAGACAAGGGTTTCTTGGGTAAAACATCCCAAATGCAAACAACCCAAAGGAGGAAGGGGGAGAGAAATTAGATTTCTATGCTAGAATATCATCAAGAAACACAGGGATAGAGGGCTGACTCAAGTGGCAAAGCATCTTCTTAACAAGCTCTAAAATGCTTTATTTAAATCCGAGTACCCCTGCCCCCTCAAAAAAAAAATCAGAAACAGAAAAAGACAACAGGGAGAATAGGAGCAAATATTTGCAATTTATGCATCTAATAAGGGTATTATATCTATTATACTTCAAATGTAACAAGACAAACAACCTAAATTTTTAAGGGACAAAGATTTTGAAAAACATTTCTCCAAAGAAGATGTGTAAATGGCCAATAAACGCATAAAAAGATATTCACACAACTTCTTTAGGCTTTCTAGGGTAGATATTATAATAAAGACTGATGAGTGTAAAGAGGACTTGGAATGATTAGAGCTCTCATGCAACTGATGATAGGAATGTAAATTGGTATAGCTCCCTTTAGAAAACAATCTGGCAATTCCTCACAAAATTAAACAAAAAATTTCATTAAGACCCCACAATTCTATGTGCCCATACAAACTAAAAAAAAAGGTTCACAAAAATATGCCCTATTCATATTAATATTATTCATAAAGGCAAAAATACAGATACAGCCAATATTCCTGAACAGATAAATGGAAATATGAGATATCAAAAGAATGAAGTGCTGATACTTCCATAATACAGATGTGCTTATACTAAGTGAAAGAAGCCAGAAACAAGAAGCTATATGAGGTATGATTCCATTTATAAGAAATGTCCAGAAGGGGGTGGAGGGTAAGGAGGTTGGGAAGGGATGGTAAAGGGAAACAAAGGAGGAGGCAACAATGCTTGATAAGAAATGCACTCATTACCTTGCCCATGTAATTGTAACTCCTCTGTATGGTATTTTCAGAATAAAAAGAAAGAAATGTAAAAAAAAGAAATGTCTAGAATACATGCTTTTAAAAAATAGTGATGGGTTTTCTAGAGGCCAAAGAAAGAGAGAAGGAAGAATGTTAATGGGCTGAGGATATCTTTCTGGGATGATGAAAAAGTTTTAGAATTGGGATAGTGACATAACTTTTTGGGTATACTAAAGCACTGAACTATACACTTTCAAAAGGCAAGTTTATATCTGGTGAGTTATATCAATAAAAATACAATATTAGAAAAATTTTATTCACCATAGGTAATATATGGAACCAACCCAGATGCCCCTTAGTAGATGAATGGATCAAGAAAATGTGGTAGGGGCTGGGAAGGTGGCTCAGTGGTAAAGCGCTTGCCATGCTTGCCTGAGGCCCTGGGTTCGATTCCTCAGCACCACATAAGAAAAAAGAAAAAACTGGAAGTGGCGCTATGGCTCAAGTGGTAGAGCGCTAGCCTTGAGTTGAAGAGCTGAGGGACAGCATCCAGGCCCAGAGTACAGGCCCCATGACCGGACCCCCCCCAAAAAAAAACAAAATGTGATATATAAATATATATATATTATATATATATATATATATATATATATATATATACACACACAATGAAATTCTATGCCTCCATCAGAAAGAATGACACCGCCCCATTTATTAGGAAATATAAAGACTTGGAAAAAATTATATTAAGTGAAGTAAGCCACACTCAAAGAAACACAGGTCCCATGGTTTCCCCTATCTGCAATAACTAGTATATGTCTAGGATAAGCAGAAGAGGTCAAAAGCTATGTACATATAACCATATAACATGATGCTAGGGCAAAATGAACCCCAAGATAGGGACATGAGATTTTATCTTTCTTGTTGTTGTTTTTAATGTACTTACAATGTACTATGTAATTTTTTTTGTTACTTTGTATGTTCTTCCCCCATGGTATAAACCCGGTTGTCACTGTATTTGATTCCAGTGTCCTGCATCTTGTACATTTTCTTATTTGGGGAGGGGAAGGGAAATAACAAAATGCTGAAATAAGGATACAGGATGACCCACTGTAACAATGAGATATACAAGACACTATGCTGAAAACGAACTTTACAACTTTGTGGGGTGGGGGTGGGTGGGAGAGTAGAGGGAGGAGTTGGGGAGGAAAGGGATGGTAGAGGAAAAACAAAGGAGGGGGTAACAATGCTTGACAGAAAATGGACTCATTACCTTGCTCATGTAACTGTAACCTCTCTGTACAGTATCTTTACAATAAAAAATGTATTTTTTTTAAAAAGAAAACTTTTAGTTTTGACAATATAAACAGTTGACCTTAGGCATTCTCACACTATTAGCTGGAATGTAAACTGATACAATCACTTTGGAAAAACAAAGTGTGACATTACATATGAAGTGAAGAAATGTATATCCAATGATCTAACAGTTACACATACACACACATACACACACACACACAGAGACACACACACACACAATGGTAATTACTGTGTTATGAATGTGTTCCCCAAGAGTTCTGTATTGGAGATTTAATCTAGAAGAGGGAATGTGACTTATGATGGCATTAGTAACTTTATCATCAGAAGAGATATCTAAAGTAACATTCCTGCTGCGATTTATCTTTCCTTTTTTTTTTTTTTTTGGTCCGGTCGTGGGGCCTGAACTCTGGGCCTGGGCGCTGTCCCTCAGCTCTTCAGCTCAAGGCTAGCGCTCTACCACTTGAGCCACAGCGCCACTTCCGGCTTTTTTCTTTTTGCTTATGTGGTGCTGAGGAATCAAACCCAGGGCCTCAGTCATGCAAGGCAAGCACTCTACCACTGAGCTACCTTCCCAGCCCATTGCTGCGATTTATCATGTGATCCTTTCCACCAGGTTTTGAGGCAGGAGAAACCCTCACCAAGGCCTGTGCAGATGCCAGCAACATACTCTTGACTTCCCAACTTCTAGAACTGAGCAAACAGATCTCTATTTATAAGTTATTTAGTCTCAGGTATATTGTTTAAATGTATTAGAGTATAAAACCAATGTAACTCTTATAGCAAAATACTAAGTGGAAACACACACATACACAGCCAGGCACTGGTGGCTCATACTTCTTTTTTTTTTTTTTTTT
>NW_012267501.1:227941-234631 GCF_000151885.1 Dipodomys ordii | reverse complement strand
GAGGGGCATCTGGGTTGGTTCCATAACTTAGCTATGGTAAATAATGCTGCAATAAACATAGTTGTGCTGGTAGCTTTAGTGTGGTCTTGTTTGTAGACATTTGGGTAAATGCCCAAAACTGGTGGCTCATACTTCTAATCCTGGCTACTCAGGAGGCTGATACCTGAGTTCGGAGCCAGCCCAGGCAGACAAATCTCAGAGACTCTTATCTCCAATTAACAAGCAAAAAGCCATTAGTGAAGGTATGGCTCAAGTAGTAGTGTGCCAGCCATAAACAACAAAAAGTGGAGCAGGGGCAAAAGTATCAAGAATGAATGGATAAATGAATAAATGAATAAACAAAATATAGCATGATTCTATTGATAGAATGTTCCAAACAAGGTAAAACTAAACTTTTTCTCTTTAGAGATGTATATACTGGGATGAAATTCTAAAGACCAGCAAAGAATTAAGCCATACCAGTGGCTTATGCCTATAAGCCTAGCTTTTCAGGAGATTGAGATCTGAGGATCATGATTCGAAGCCAGACCAGGCTGAACAGTCTCAGTGAGACTCATCTCCAATTAACCACCAGAAAACCAGAAGTGGAGCTATGGCTCAAAGTGGTAGCATACTAGCTTTGAGCAGAGTTCAGGAACAGCATCCAGGCCCTGAGTTCAAGCCTTAAAACCACCACCACCAACAACAACAAAAAACAACAATAAAGTAAAGAACTGACTACCATATAGTCATGGTAGCAGTTTCTTCAGGGGGCATAGTTATGATCAGGTAGAATGATACATAAAGCACCTTTGGGGTACTACAAAGGTGCTATTTCCTGATATATATAACCCTATATGAGTTTTTCAAAGTAATTATACATATATAATAAATATACATGATGTACATACAAGCATAAGTTTTACCCAGTTTTCTATATTACATTATCTTTCTCAATTTAAAACTATTGAGTACTCAATATTTCATACTCGATTTGAACACAGGGTCTGAGGTTAATTTTGTCTTCAGTGATCAACTAGTCTGACATTCTTAAATTTGTCAGTTTCTAAGAGATACTTTAATTTCTTGTATTTAAGATTTTGCTCTACATATTTTGAATCTACAGTGAAGGGTATGCAAGTTTTTATTTTAGACCATTATTTCTGTCAAAATACAAAATCTTATCTTGTCTTTTTTTATAGCATTATATCCTGATTCCTATTCTGGCATATAGTGATATGACTACACTATAGTTCTTTATGAAGATATAACTAACATATACTTCTGGTATTATATACATACACATATATTTAAATACACATATAAAATGTAAACACACCTTTTTATGAGGGACTGGGGGTCTGAACTCAGGGCCCTGCAAAAGCTCTACTCTTTGAACCAGGTCTCCAGCTCTGATATATTTATATTAAATGTTTCCCTGTCATTTGTTTCTTTTTAATCTGAGGCTTTTTATAATAGGCAACTCTACTTATATTTGTTATGACAAATGATATATTTTATGTGCTAGCCAGACTCTCATGCCTCAATTTCTAGATATTCACACCCTGTGAAGATCCCTTCTCACATGATACAGGGTTGTTCAGTGTGATCAAGAGAATGCATGAGAAGTGACATTGTGCTCGTCAAAGATTAGGTTGCAAAATACCCTTGAGGTTTCCATGTCAGGTTTTCTCTCTAGATTCATTTGGTTATAGAGAAGCCAGTTGCTAGGCTACATGGACATTCAGACAGTCTTAAGAAAGACTCTCAAAGTGGAAAACTGAAGCATTTGGCCAACAGCCAGGAGAAAATCAAGGCTTGCCAATGACTGTGAATAAAATCTGTAGTAGACCCTCTAGTCCTACATGACTGCAGACATGGCCAACAACTTGATTGCAAACTCACAAGGGATTCAACAGAACCAGACTGCTAAGCCCCTTTCAGATACCTGAATACAACCACTGTGAAATCCCAATGTTTCTTAGAAATGGCTAAGTTTGAGAGAATAAAGGAAGGGAAGACGCTATATGAAAAGAAATGTACTCATTAGCTGACTCATGTTACTGTAATCCTTCTAAACATCTCCTTTATTAATTACAAAAAATAATCATTTGAAAAAGACTTAAAAAAATAAATACAGTGGGAAATAAAGAAATGGCTAAGTTTGAAAGCCATTTCATCACACAGCCAGGGATATCTAATACATTATACTTACTTCCAACCAATTTATTTTTTGTTTTCTAATTATACACTTCACTAAAATTAGTTTTTTCCTTAACAACTTGCAATCAAATGTTTTTGTTCTACTTTTTAAGTGAACATTTTGAAAGCTTTAGTTTCCATTTCTGCTGTAGTTTCAATGTGTTCCTCAAAATTTATGAGTTGGCAACTGAAGCCTAATGCTGAACTACATTCATGGCTGGATGAAGGCTGTTATCAAAGGAATGAAAAAGATTTTGTTAAAAAAGCACATCGTTTCTCACCATGTGATGGCTTTAACATTGTTATGACAAAAAACAAAAGCCCTTGCCAGATGCTGGTAACAGGTTCCTGGACATTTTAGTCTCCAGAACTATTCTCTGGATCTCAGCCTCTTGAGTAGGAAGTAAGTACCAGCATTAACTACAGGCATCTGACTAAAGGCATTTATTTTTTTGATTCAAGCACTGATAGAATTTTGGAGTACTTACAACTCAGGCTATTATAAGTAACAGTTTTCTAAGCCCTTTCTACATATCATATTACACAGTGTGTGCATTTCTGTTTGGTATTTTCAGGAAGCTGACTGAGATTGCTGATTAGAGAAGTCATAGAATCCACAGATCAATTTAGGATGTGACATCTTTCAATACTAAGAACATGATACGTATTTCCATTTATTCAGGTCGTACTTTAAATAAATAATATGTAGTAATACATATAATCTTTACTAGATTCATTCCTGATTTTATTATAATCATAAATAATAACTTTTCAAACTTTTAGCTCATCAGTTGATTATTGGAAAAACAAACTGTTTTGGAGACTGACTATCTAACAACCCTGGTAAATTCATTTTAATTCTAATAAATATATGGATTATTCTGAATCTTTTTTCTTTATTCAAACATGTTGTCTACAAAGACAGTATTCTGTCCTCCTTCCAATGCTTTCAATATTCTATTTTTCTCCACAATTCAACCAAAAGGAATTTCTAGTAAAATGCTACTTAAAAAACAGAAATAACAGGCATCCTTCTCTCATTCATGATTTCAAGGAAAAGCCTTTCAAGTATATTGGAGGATTTTTGTATACTTACTGCATTAACAATATTCTCTTCCAGTCCTGGTTTGTAGAGGTTGTTTTGTTTTTTGACTTAGGGTCTTGTTATGTAGTCCAGGCTGGTCTTATCTTAAAATCCTCCTACCCTTTTCCAAAGTACTAGAATTGGGCATGTGCCATCATGTCCAGTTAAAAGTGATTTTTTAATTATAAACTACTATGGAATTTATCAATGATTTTGTGCCCCTTAAACATTAAGATTTTCTCTTTCATTCTTTAAATGAGGTATAACCTATTCTCTTTTTTTTTTTTAACTTTTTGCACTACTGAGTTTTGAACTCAGGGCCTTGTACTTGCTAGGCAGGCATTCTACCACCTAAGCCACTCTCCAAGTTGCCTTAGTTGTTTTGCAGACAAGATCTCATTTTTGCCTGATGTCAAACTTAGATAGCAATCTTCTTATCTACAGCCTCTGCATAGCTGGGAATCACAGCAAATTTCACCACACACAGTGTATTTGTTGAGATGGGTCTTACTAAATTTTTGCTGGAGCTAGCCCTGAACGTTGAGGCTCATAATCTCCACCTCCCAAGTAGATGACACTACAGTTACAAATTACCTCACTTGGCCTACTCTGTTGAATTTCATATGCCAGGAAAACTGTACTTCTAAAATAAAACCATACGGAAATATTTGATCATTATTTTTTCATAATTTTTACCCTTTTCTCCCACCTTTACTTCTAGATTCTAATTATGTACATATTAGGCCACTTGATACTATCTGTGAGGCCATATTTTCATCTACTTTTCCTATTCTACCTTCAAATTCACTAATTCTAACTTGTATGCTCTGGTATCAAGCCTTCTCTAATCTGTTATAAAGTTCATCCAGTAAATCATCCATCTCAATTACTTTACTTGTGGAGAAAGAATCCACTCCCTCTTGTCAAAAGGAGATGACAATGCCTTCAACCCTAGAACTAAATATGTTATGTTATAATGTAGCAAAGGAACTTTACAGATATAACTAATGCTATCTGTGCTATCTGTTAAATGAGATCTTAAAAACAAATGTGCAGTTAAGAAAAAGAGATATAACAAAAGAAGAAAACTCAACAAACTATTGCCAACCCTGATATATATAAGCTAACACCCAAGAGACTGAATACAGGCCTATAGTTATGATAAAGGTGCAGGTATAAACCTCTGGCTGAAAGAGCAATATATGACAGTAGTAGAAAGGGCATGAAGGAGAAAAATAGGAATATATACTTAAATTTTTTTATATTATTCATGAAGTAGTATACTATTACATGATACTGTACACTGAATAGGATCAATATTAAAAGCTCAAGGATAAATATTATAACCAGTTAAAAATTAACATATATATTTTTAAATGTTAATAGAGATTAAGATACTATATTTAAAAACATTTAATTAGAGTTTCTTGCTTCCCTCTAGAGGTGGTATAGCCTGTTATACTAATCCTCTACAAATAAAAATTACATCATTAGTTAAAAACAACAACAAAGAAAATCTACAGTATTTGAAAGTACCTAGTGAGTAGTAAATAAAAACTAGAAGGTAGTTGATGCCTGAAAGATGAAGCTACATGGAATGAAATTTGTGTATTTCTGGATATTCTCATCAGAATCTTCCAAAACTTCTGATATAAAATGTTTGAAAGTTTCAGCATTTACTGGACAAGATCACATAAAGTTTGAGGTTGGGAGAGTGACTAAAACCTCAGGATAGAAATTCTGGAGATCAGGAAACCACAAAAAGGATGGGTCTCAAAATCAATTTTAAACTCAGAAAAAATGTATTTGTTGGTAACTGAACTATGCATATTCAGATGAAGAGCCTAGGAGACCTGGAAAAAAACCAGTAGCTATTAGGACAAAAGCACCAAATGAAGAATTTAGCTGCAATTCATTGTTAGAATTTTATATCAATCAACTTGCCAACTAAAGAAACACTGTAAACTTTACTCTTTGCACTCTATCATTCACCATCACAATGATTCATTTCTTTGTGGTTGTAGATCTCTGTTTCCTATATATTATTTATTGTTAAAATTTTGTACGCTTACAAATTTTCCTATGGCTTTTTCATTTACCTACATATTTTCAATTTTTAAATCTATATGAATACCTTATTTATCTACATATTCACCATTCCTTCATTTTCCATCTCTTACTATGTTTTCTTTTGCTTAATATGCCTTGAAATCCAAGCACTAGCTACCCTCATTTCTTTTTAGCCTGAAAAACTTTAGCAACTTTTATAATATAAACATGATTAACCTAAACCCTTGCAGATTTGTTTCCTGGTGAAAATATCTTTACTTCACCTCAACTTAGAGGAATAATTTGACAAGATTGTATAACACAGATTGATAGATTTTTACTGCAATAATTTTAAGATATTTATTACTATCTATTTTTCTGATAAGAATCCAACCATCGATCTGCTTTTCATTGCTGTAACAAAATACCTGAAGCTGAGTATTTTATAAAGAACAGGGGTTTACAGCATACAAGGACACATGCACCTCCATGTTTATTGCAGCACTGTTCACAATAGCCAGGAAGTGGAAACCACCCAGATGCCCCACTACAGATGAATGGATCCAAAAATTGTGGTATCTATATACAATGGAATATTATGCAGCCATTAAAAAGGACAAAATAATGGCATTCGCAGGGAAATGGATGGAACTAGAACAAATCATGTTGAATGAGGTAAGCCAAGAGGGGAGATAAATGGCACATGGTCTCCCTGATAAGTGGATGTTAAATCCAAAATGTAAGGTAATATGACAAAGTAAACAAGACTCGAGAAACAAAGGACCTCCACTCATCTGATCAAATCATTACTAAATGAGCCCAAGCTGCTGATCACATATATGCTATATATGTGCACATTGAAGGGAAACTAGAAGGAAGACACAGAACTAAAAGGAAACAGGAGAAAACATACAACAGTAAGACCCATCAGCTGCACTGGACATTGATCAAAACAAACTAAGCAACTCAATGGCAGTGATGGGAGGGCGGGAGGGAATGAGTGGTAAAGAGGGAACAGCTGACACTATGCAAAAGGAAAGGAATGTACATATCATCAATGTAGAAGAAATAACTGTACAGTCAAAGCCCATAGAACTCATAAACTTTACAGACCATGATAGACAATTTGCCCCATGAAGGTTAGAATGTTTTCATGACTTTAACTAAGTATCATTATCCCATAATACTGTGAAATTTGTGAAATTACATAATCATTTAATCACAATAAAAAATTTGCAAAAAAAGGGGGTGGCTATTCAGCTCCCCGTTTTAACAGTTCAAGATTTACTTACAGGGGCTGGGAAGGTAGCTCAGTGGTAGAGCGCTTGCCTTGCATGCCTGAGGCCCTGGGTTCAATTCCTCAGCACCACATAAGC
>NW_012267501.1:221011-227449 GCF_000151885.1 Dipodomys ordii | reverse complement strand
TAGTTGTTTTTAATTTTAAAAACACCAAATTTAGTGGGGCTGGGAAGGTGGCTCAGTGGTAGAGCACTTGCCTTGCATGCCTGAGGCTCTGGGTTCGATTCCTCAGCACCACATAAGCAAAAAGAAAAAAGCCGAAGTGGTGCTGTGGCTCAAGTGGTAGAGTGCTAGCCTTGAGATGAAGAGCTGAGGGACAGCGCCCAGGCTCAGAGTTCAGGCCCCACGACCGGAACCAAAAACAAAACAAACAAAAAAAACCCACCAAATTTACCTGTAATGTCAGTACTGCCCAAAGATATTCATAAAGGAAATAAACCCTAAAAGATACAAACTTGCAAATGGAAAATAAATTAGGTTTGGAACACTTACCCATCCTCAGTTTCTTTTAGTAAGCGACTAGCAATTCGGATCAGCATGCAGTAAGCAAACTGTGATTTGAGACCAGATTTGGTAAACTTATTTAACATCTTGGAAACAGCAAGACGATCATTCTTCCTAAGGTGATAAAGTACTCCCAATGCATGGTACTAAAGAACAAGGAAAAAAAGTATTGTATACAGATTAGAAAGAAGACAAACAATTATATGAAAATAGAATTACATGGAATTGGATAAAAGATTTCTAATAAAATTATATCCAAGTCAAATATACACAAACAGCATCTTTTTCATATTGAACTCAACTCAGACAAGAATAAGATTTCTAATTCACCCCCGAAGTTGTAAATTGAGACTGAACTAGTACAAAGTAAGTAACATACAACCAAAAAAATGGCTCTGAAGATTCAACATTGACCTACATATTCTCAGGCCCAAGGCTTTATCAGTGTTACAGACTAACTGACTGTTTTGTATTTATTTATTTTCAAACAGGCTATTGCTATGTTGCCCAGACTGGTCTCAAGATCATGGGCTAAAGTGATCCTTCTGCTACAATGCTGGGACTACAAGTATATGCCATGACACCTAGCTACAAATCTCTTTATTAGCTATAGATCATCTATGGCCACTTTAGCAAAGGATTAATCACCTAAAATAGGCTAAAGAAGTATCACTGTCATGATGCTTTATATAAAAACACAAGTTTAGAGTTAGGAAAGTGAGATCTCCCTAGGGAAATATACCGAGTTTCCACATAATTAAATGTGCTAACAGAAGAAACTGTAAACATTGAAAAGGCCTGAGTACCTTCTCAAATACATATTTTAGATACAACTGCCAGTTACTATAGCCTGAGCAAGGTAAGGTGGCTCAAGCCTGTATTCCCAGATACTTGAAGGTGAAGATCAGATCACATCTTGAGGCTAGCCAAGGCAGAAAAGTTTACAAGACTCTATCTTACTAAGTGACTAGGCAAAGTGATCTATTATCCCAGGTACAGGGGAAACATGAGGCCTGAGCACAGTATCACATCTGTCATCTTCAGTGACATGGGAAAGTACAAACAGGAGTTCTGCAGCCTCAACTAGCCTGGACAAAAAGTAAGATGGTACCTCAAAAATAACCAAGGCAAAAAGGGGATGACTCAAATGGTAGGGCACCAGCCTTACAGGTGCTGCCCTACAGTGAGGTAGAGTTCAAGACATAGTACTTCTAAAACAAATAAAGAAGGGACTGGGAAGATGGCTCAGTGGTAGAGCGCTTGCCTTGCATGCATGAGGCCCTGGGTTCGATTCCTCAGCACCACATAAGCAAAAAGAAAAAAGCTGGAAGTGGCACTGTGGCTCAAATGGTAGAGCGCTAGCCTTGAGCTGAAGAACTGAGGGACAGAACCCAGGCCTAGAGTTCAGGCCCCATGACCGGACCCCCCAAAAAAAAATAAAAAATAAAAAAATAAAGAAAAATTAACCTGCACCAGGCATAGTGGTATACACCGGTAATGGCTACACTACAAAGGCTAGAACTTAGGAATCTCCTCCCTACACTAAAAGGGAGGAGGTTCCTACATTCTAGGCCAGTCTATGATACAGACCAAGTTCGACACCAAGTTTGGGGTCTATAGCGAGACCTTGTTTCAAAAGAAGGATCTGAGAATATGCTGTAGTAAAAGGACCTTCTTAGTAAGCACAGGCACTGAGTTCAAACCCAATACCTTAAAAAAAAAAGTTTCCCTTACAGTAAAAAACAGCCTAATAAATATTATAAGCAGATATTTGGATGAAATGATTTAAAAGTTTCATAAAATTAGTTCTTTACAAATGTAAAGAATTGGAAGAGTTTTACAATATCTATAGTCAAGGCTGGAGAAATTTTGAATTGAACATCTTTTTATATATATAAATTGCTCTTCAAAATCAAAGACTGCAATGCACTGTAAAGTAACTTTGGAGTAAGCTTTTGTCTACTATTCAACATAAAATCGTTCTCAAGCATTCCTAAAGGAGGTCATCTAGCTTCTATTGAACACATGAAGGCCCTTTAAAGTAATCATAATTAGTGAGAAACCTTTTCAAATATGCACTAACAAGTCGTTTAATATGCCAAATAATTGGCCTTGAATGCTGGGGAATTGCCCAGTATTATACATTAATATTCTAGATAGTACACTGCCCTTAAAGAAAGGTGACCCTGAGACATTCAATGACAGTACCTGGACCATAATATTGTCACTTGATGCAGCTTCTTGGGCTTCATTTATCCAACGTTTAACCACATCATAGCTTATCTTCATCATATGCTAAACCCAGAAAAACATGAGAATAGATCACAAACAGAAGTTTACTTACATGAGTCAATATTCTTGCAAAATTACTGACACATTTTCTAAGATAAAAAAAATTATAGATTCATAAGTCTAATTTAAGTGTCTATTCCTGGAGAAATGAATGCTGTAAAAGGAAGTAATGAAGTGTGGTATAAAAGGAAATAATGAGAAAGGGAAGAACAGGAAGCTCCAAACAGCACAATGTTTCAATTATGTTGAGTTATACTTGACAGAAAACTACCCAGGAAGAAAGACGCTGTTGAATACACTTCCTGCAGTAAAATCAAATCAACAGCATTTCAGAATTGGGAACTTTGAGAATCAAATCAACAGCATTTCAGAATTGGGAACTTTGAGATTCAGATGCTCTAATACAGTCACATATTGTGTGTGTGTGTGTGTGTGTGTGTGTGTGTGTGTGTATGTGTGTGTGTGTAAAAGTATATATGCATGCATATGTGTATGGGTGCTGGTCTTGGAAGTTTGAACTCAGAGCTTGGGCGCTGTCCCTGCCTGAGCTTTTTTTGCTCAATGCTAGTGCTCTACCACTTGAGCCAGTTTCACTTTCCACTTTTGACTAATAAATACAGTTAAAAGTCTCACAGACTTTTGTGCCCAGGCTGGCTTTGAATCATGATCCTCAGATCTCAGCTTCCTGAGTATAAGAGATTACAGGCATAAGCCACAGAAACCCTGTTATATATTCACATATTTTTAACTAATAACAATCAAATTCAGTGCTAAGTTTTTAGTGGAAAAAATGTTTTGATGAAAAGGGGAGAAAACCAAAAATAAATAAAATAAATAAGAAAGAGGGAAAGGAAAGTTATTACAGAAATACAGAAGTGCAACAGGAGACTTTAGATTAAAGGACATATACAGACACAGGGAACCAGGGAAAGGTCACAACAAAGAAGAGGTAGAAGGTCATAGGAAAAGTTGTGAAAACACAATAACCTCACATATTTCCCATCCTTTTCTCATTTTTACCTGCCTCCATTTATCATATGTACAATTTTTCTAGTTCCCCAAACCTTCTAAACAGGAAATTTCCATATTTTTATTGCTTATTTTAACTGTTCAAGGCTCATATAAATAAAACACAGTTGAATACAGTAATACATATTTTTTAGAATTTCTCTCATGATAGAACCATAGATACTTTGTTTTGGGATTAGAAATTGCATCAGGAAGCTGCCTGCTCACTTACTAAGGAAGATACCAGTGCTGAACTGGATACACTGGAGACTTTATCCACAATGGCCTGCTTCATGTATCTTTCAATGGCTTGTAACATTGTTCCCTAAAAACATTCCAAAAAAAAAAAAGCTGTTGAAGAAAACCACTGTCATGAAAAATTGCTACTTCAAAATAATTAACAAAAATTTGTCATATACTTGTTTCAAATATTTTTAATGCTTTTAGGGATTATTATGTAATACAGTAATAATATTCTAGAAAGCAGAACCCCAACAACCTCGAACAAGCTTTAAGAAAAAATACTTAAGATTCTATGTTAGTAAACAGAACTGCTCATGAATGAAACAAATTGCCTTAAAATAGACAATATCTTAATTAGAAGGATATACAAGAAAAAGCCAAAACTATCCATAAGGGATACAAAGAAATTCACACATAGAAATGAAGTTGTGTTGAAATCCTAAAGATATATACAGCTACATGAAGGGCACATATTACATGTGGATCTCAAGCCTATATATTATATGTCATCAATCTCTGATTATCTCCAACACATAAGATATTAAATATGCAGTATCTTACTACAGCAAGCTGTTATTATCCTCTGGAAATATAGTTCTTTTTAACCTAACTGGGGATAAAAAGACTATCACTGGGAAAGTGGAAGTGACCAGACTCAGATCAATATACAGATAGAATGAATCTTATTTCTAGCACTGGTGTAGCTAAGTCTTAAATCACCAATTTAATGAGAAAAGTAAAAACAACCACCATAAAACAATAGGATAACAAAAATTATTAAACCATTTGTAAAATCTGCTTTCAGATTTTACAAATTTACAATTTAATCTGGCCCAAAATTTAAATTTTGTGAAGGATACAAACATACACATAACACCCAAATGTACTATCCAATTTTCTCATCAATGCTGACCCAACTTCATCTAACTTTTCCTACTCAGACCTCTGAGAAAGAGACAGCCTAGTATACTATAAAACCACATTCCTCCAGATACAAGAGACTTGGACTAAGGTGGCTACAAGTCACTGGCTTACTGATGGTTAGGCAGAATCCAAGGAGCCTGTGAACAGGAGACATGAGTCTGGCATATGATGGATCTTCATGGTAACTATCTGAGAGATCCTGCTGCTGAGTATCACAGAGCTGCCCTATTTCTTGCTAGTAACTATTAATAAGGTTTACCTCAAACTCTGAGAGTGTTGTGTCCTATAATAAAGTTTCTCTTTTGAGCTAAATTCGAATGTATTTTTGTTTCCTGTACATAAGGCACCCTAAATTATGAAAGTTTATGTGGGCAAACATATAGAGGAAGTAATAAATGAATATAAGCAAAAGGAAAAAAGATGAAGTGAAAGGGGAAAAAAGCCCAGAGGCACAAAAATCTTTTTGGTAAACATGTTTCTTAACACTTAAGATTCACAAAGTCAGACTAGGGAATCCTACTAAATCTACACACTGACTGAAATAAAGGAGTTCCCTTTGATGACTCAGTAAAACAAGAAGAACTTACATCAGTAATACGACAGAGAGCCCTGATGGCTGGGCCTCGGTACACATCTTCCTTTCCAGTCATGTCCTTAGTCAGACTAAAAAAACATCAAATTAGTTAACATAAGATCAATTAAAATGTTCTCTCCTGAGGAGCTGACTCAACAATTCCTAAATGTCCTCATAATTATTTTAACACAGTTAACTGATTCTACAAATATTTATGAAGCATAGTCTTTATTTTTATTATCAATAAGTAGTTGTACAAAGGGGTTTCAATTGAACATATCAATTTATTAATTCAATGCATGTTACTTGCTTTGGCAGCAATAATACAAAGAAGACTAACCCAGCCTCTATGCATGTATAACACAAATTCATGAAGCATTCCATATTTTTGAAGCATATTCTTTGCATGCATGCTAAACCCACTGGCAGAAGTTGACTACTTTAAATCTAAAAGATATAACAGTCAGCAAAACAGTCTTTTGACTTCATAGAATTTATACTCCAGTAGAGAGAGACAAAAAGAAAAAAACAATAGAAGGTAGGCGTGATAGCATACACTCATGATTCCAGCTATTCTGGAATTAGAAGGAGGAAGGATCATAGCCCAGGTTGGCTGGCCCCAGGCAGAAGTGTAAGACCCTATCTGAAAAACATACAAAGAAAAAAGGCTGGGGCATAACTCAAATGGGGGACAGGCTTCCCAGCAAACATCAAGTCCTGAGTTCAAACTCCAGTACCAGAAAATAAGTATAAAGGACAAAAGTATAGACAAACTGAGATTAACCACTACTACCCCCAAAACGATCCTAACGCTCCATCCAACCAGACATAAATTTTTTTATTAAAAAAAAAAAATAACAAATGAGCCAGGCGCTGGTGGCTCACACCTGTAATCCTAGCTACTCAGGAGGCTGAGATCTGAAGATCGAGGTTCAAAGCCAGCCCGGGCAGGAGAGACCGTGAGACTCCTATCTCCAATAAGCCACCAGAAAACCAGAAGTGGTGCTGTAGCTCAAGTG
>NW_012267501.1:208036-220936 GCF_000151885.1 Dipodomys ordii | reverse complement strand
ATTACCTAAGAGTTATGTCTCTCTCAGGCACATCTTTCTTTTTTGCCACCACTGGGGCTTGAACACAGGGGCTTATACTAACTTGTTTTTTTTTTTTTTTTGGTCAGTCATGGGGCTTGTCCCTAAGCTCTTTTTGCACTTACCACAGCACCACTTCCAGTTTTCTAGTCATTAATTGGAGATAAGAGTTTCAAGGAATTTCCTGCCTGGCCTGGCTCTAAACAATAATCCTCAGATCTCAGCCTCTTGAGTAGCTAGGATTACAGGCATCAGCCACCAGCCACCAGCTGACTCAGCTTTCTTGCTCATAGCTGGCACTCTGCCACTTGAGCCACACCTTCAATCTAACCTTTTGCTGGTTAAATGGAGATAGTCTTGCACATTTTTCTACTGTGATTGGCTTTGAACTTCCATCCAACAGGTCAAAGCCTTATAAGTTGTTAGAAATACAGACAGGAGCAATTGGTGTGCTTTCCAAACTGACCACCACCAATGGCTTCAGACCTTTTTGCTAAGCTTTGGAAACAGGCAGAGGCATGTGGACTGAGCTACAAAATTCCACATCCATACTTTTTAAATGTTTTTGGCCTTCTACCTTCCCTTCTGTTTGTCTTCTATGCATTTACAGTACCTTCAAATTGACTACCAATCTCCCCCATTCTCAACTCCTCTCACATAAACCAAAATGGCCCTTAACTATGATTCACTCTATTAGAACACCAAGAGGATAAAGTTGTGAATAACTGAAAACCCTCAGATTCTTTTTTTTTTAATTATAAAAGCAATTCATTTAGGGCCAGAGACCCTACATGTGTTAAAGCCTTGCCTAATAAACACAGGGTCTTGGCTATAGTTCCCAGTAGAGGGGGAAAAAAGAGTAATTTATTTAATAATACTTTCCCCCCAGAGTGAAAATAATTGTGTTCTCATTCTAGAGATGATCTGTTTTTGACCTATTGAAAATGGATTCTTTTCCTACTATTTTCACTCAAATGATAATAATACATTTTGAAACATTCAGAAAAATGTAAAATATACTTAAAACTCTCCACCCGCTTTTTAATGCCACTTAATTGGAAACTGAACAGTTTTCTGTTTTTGTTTTTCTGAGAGAGATGGTATTAGGGTTTGAACTCAAGGCTTCACACTTACTAGACAACACTTTTACGTCTGAGCCATGCCTCCAACCTCTTTTTCCACTGGTGTTTTCAAGGTAGGGTACTGTTTATGCCCAGATCAGCCTAGATTGCAATCATTCTATTTGTGCTTCCCTTTGTTGCTGGGATCACAGTTATATTCTACACCTCATGAGGCCACTGGTTGCGATGGAGTCTTGTGAACTTTTATGCTCAAGCTAACTTCAAACCATGAGCTCTCAATCTCCACCTTCCAAGTAGCTAGGAACACAGGTTTGTGACACTGAGCCAAGCTAGAGTTTCTTATAAAAGAATGTTTTATATCTGATAGAGAGAGAGAGAGATCTTTACTCTTTTGATGCCTTTTTTACTTAATAACCTTTCCTATTAGCAATTAGACAATTCAGACTTTTCCACTGACTAGAAATATCATCTTTTAAATACTGAAGTCACATAAAAATTTGGACCTATTTCTATATTTTCTCTTACAAAAATCTTTTTCTCATTCTTCAGTAAAAATTTGTTTATAGTTCATTTTATTTTGCTTTTTGAGACAGCAAGTTTCCTATGATTCTGCTTTATCTAAATGATCCTGGCTATTATCATCACACTGTTTCAGATGAGATTTAGAGTCATTTGCTAATACCTTATTAACATTCTTGGGAAGTGCTCTGTACTATACATATAAGCTAACAAACAACAGATTCTTCACCACTTTTTTCAAGATTTCTTTACACATTCTTCAATAGTTTTTAAGCTCCCTGAAAAGAGGTCCTATGAATTTCTTATATTTTATCACTGTGGGCTCCTATAAATTGGGCTTTTTCTCTCATTAGATATTCTAATAAACATCTGAATACAGGGCTGGGAATGTGGCTTAGTGACAGAGTGCTTACCAAGCATGCATGAAGTCCTCAGTACCACATAAACAGAAAAAGCTATAAGTCAAGCTGTGGCCCAAGTGGTAGAGTGCTAGCCTTGAGCAAAAGAAGCTCAGGGGCAGTGCCCAGGCCCTGAGTTCAAGCCCCAGGACTGACGAAAAAAAATTTGAATATAGGAAAACTGTTCATTACATGTTCATAAAATCTCTATGAAAAGAGATTAATTCTGTATCTATTTTATAGATGAGAAAAACCAAAGCACAGAATAACTTGTCTGGAAAGTAACATGATAGGGATTCAAATCTAAACAGTCTACTATAGTAAAAACTATTAAATAATTTTGCCACCTCTTGTTCAATACTATATTATATTTTTCTACCACATTATTATATTACCTAATATTACAGTGGTGATATTAAGGATTTCATCTTGTTTCTGTTTTAATTGAAATGTTTCTAGCTAATTACATTGCTGGCTTTAGATTTATGATATACTTCTTTTAATTATGTCAATACATTTACCTCATTCCAAAATCCCTCAAAATCTCAACACACTATTACAATTCTCCCAAATCTCACCGTTCAAAATTCTAATCTTATTATAAATTTAATGGGCAATGTAGAGCTGCTTTAGGGTAATAGTTATAAATATTTCCCCTGAAAAGCAGAGAAAATGGAAAGAAAATCACTGCCCCCAAGCAGTATTAAAGTTGTCTTTTGCTATGAAACTCTTATACAGTCATGAGTATGTGTGTGTGGCCATATGTTTTCATTTTCCCTAGTCATAATGTAGAAGTATTACTGATTAAAGACGTGTTTGTCAGGCAAATTGGCAAGTTTCTATCTTAGCAGACTTCTATGCTGTTCTCAATGCCACCCTTCATACCTGAACCTCTGCCCTTGACATCATCTTTCTTTTTATTTTTTAAAAAATAAAGAGTATCTAGCATATACTCAAAGCTGAGAAGTTCTATCAGCCTGTTTCCTGCCTGTACAGTTTTGAGGTGCTGACAGCTTGTCCTCTCTTGATTACATCAAGTACAAGCTGGTAGTGTTTCTACTGGTATAATATTCTCAAACACCTTTCATAGACAAGAGGTTCCTCCACAGATCTTGCCTGGATAATCCTAGCTCTATTTTGAGCTTATGCTTGGCTGCTAAAGGAATCTTATGAGTTCACCCTTGATCTCTTCTATGCTTGGTGTGACTGAATACTCCGACCTTCTGATCCGAGGTCCCAGCAATAGATTGTACAATGACTCCTTTGGGTTTTTCTCTAGAGTACACATTCCCAACATTAACTCACTTGATTTTAACTTCTTTGCCTCTGGATAGACTAAAATTTTCTAAAATCAAGTAATAGCCCTTTTTTGTTTAAGGGGTCTCCCCCCATTTTATGTCTCTACTTTTAAATTTTTTACTAAAAATGGCAAAAAAAAAACAGGGTGAATATTTAACATTTTGTTTGGTAATTTCCTCAGCTAAATGTCCAAGTTTATTTCTTGTAAGTTCTCCTTCCCATACAACTACAAGACATAATTCTGCTAAGTTTCTGCTACTGTAATAAGAATCCATTTTCCTCCAGTTTCCAACATCTTCCTCATCTTCTTCTGAGCCTGTATCCTCAACACCTTTAGGTCCATGTTTCTACCAATAGTCTTAACAATGCTTTAGGTATCTCTAAGTTAATGTTTTCCCTCTCCTGTTTTTTACTTCTGAGTCTAGCATAACCATTAATATTCCTGTTTCTAATCATATAGGGCTTCTCTACCATGGTCCTCAAAATTCTTCCAGAACATGCTCATTGCCTAATTTCACACTATCTCCACATTTTTAAGTATTTGTTATAGTAGTACCCACTTCCAGGTACTATAAAGTCTGTACTACTTCTGAGGACATGAGTAATTCAGGATAATCCTGTCTTAATTCTCCATGTGGCATAACATAGTCCCAGGTCCTGGGGACTGGGACATAGAGAGCCATTATTCTTTCTACTATATCCACTGATTACTTAAAATGAACTAGAAGAAATATACTCATTACCTTACTCATGTAACTATAATCCCTCTGTATAGCATCTTTATAATAAAATAATTTTTTTAAATGAGCTAGAAACAAACCGTAAGTTAAGGGAACCTAGTAAGACTCAGAGGGAAACATTAACAGCTAAAAGAAAAAAAGTGGCTAATTTATTTTCATTTTAAAAATAATTAGTGAATCTAGCAACGTAATGATAGGTTTTCTATTTCTTTCTTGTGGTAGACACTGAGCTGACAAAACCAACACCAATTTTCAATTCCTTCACCTTTTTCCCCGCACTTAATACTTGAGCTATAAAAGCTAGAGACATGCTTTCCTGACTTCCTCAGGGTAGTCATATAGCACCATCGTGCCAAATAAAATCTAAAAATTGCCTTGGGAAGAGCTATTGCATTCCTGATGAAAAAGGCAGATGGTGCTGGCACTCCCTGGCCTCCTGCCCAGTAGCTCTCCAGCCTTGGATGTGGTGCACAGCCAGTAACTTGGGCATCTATTTTGCAATAATGGAGCACATCCAAAAGAATTCAAGAGACAGTAGCCCAGCCACTGTTGAATGAATCAACACCACATTCTATGCCTCCAGACAGAGTTACATGAAGAAAAACAAGCTCCCATTTTATATAAGTCACTTTTTACTTCTGCTTTTCTGTTTGTTTTTTTTTTCAGCTGCAAGCTTTTCTAATTGAAGCTATATATATAACTGCCTGTTAAACACAAGCACCTTCCTTCAAAACTGCATTTTATTCAAAAAATCATATTCATGGCCAGGCGCCAGCGGCTCATGCCTGTAATCCTACTCAGAAAGCTGAGATCTAAGAAGAATGGTTCAAATTCAGACCAAGCAGGAAAGTTTATGAGTCTTTATCTCCAATTAACCACCAAAAATCCAAAAGTAAAGCTGTGGCTCAAGCAGTAGAACAATAGCCTTGAACAAAAACAGCTCAGACACAACACTCAGGCCCTACATTTAAGCAGCCAGAACCATCACAAAAAAAAAAATCAGGGGGCTGGGGGTTTAGCCCAGTGGAAGGACGCCCGCCCGGCGTGCGCAAGGCCCCCCCCCCAAAAAAAAAGAAACTACAAAAAAAAATCATATTCAGGTAAAAGCAAATATGTTATAATTAAATGTGTTATAATTATATAATATATGCTATAATTTAAAGGTAACTATAAATAATACTGTATTACTTTAGTGTTATAAATTTTATACATTCATTTTAAGACATTTGGAAACTATCAAGTTAGCCATATCCAAAAATATCCCAAGATACACTATTGATAATATAACAATATATTTACATCAACATTTTTACACAGATACATAAAATACATTGAAAAGAAAGCTACAATAAAATATATAGAATCCAACTTCTGTTTATACAAAATTTATTAAATTTTTCCCATATCATTAAAGATGTTTTAAAACTATTTTCAAAAATATCCCTCTTAATATTAACACAGAAACTTAATTTTAATAATGCCTGATTTTAACAATTTTAATACCATTTATAGTGTTGTGACATCACTGTATATACAGCAGTATAATGTCTGATTATTTTCTGAAGATAATTCCATAGCTGTGAATATACTAGGCCAAACAGATAAACCATTTCAGTCATTTAACAAATGCTGCCAAACTACTTCCTAGAAAAACTCAATTTATTACTCTACCACTTATGTAAAAGAATATCATTCTTCCTTATAAGTACATTTATGCTGCCTTTTTGTTTTATTGTCAACCTAATGAGTGAAAGTATTGTAACTCATTCTTGAATTTTATTTTATTTATTTATTTATTTATTTAGTCACTACTAGGAAATCTTGTGCTTGTGAGGCAGGAGTTCTACTTCTTGAGCCATGCCTCTACGCTCTTATTGCTTTTTTTTTTTTTGCCAGTCGTGGGGCTTGAACTATGGGTCTAGGCACTGTACCTCAGCTCTTCAGCTCAAGGCTAGCGCTCTACCTCTTGAGCCACAGCACCACTTTCGGTTTTGAGTGGTTTATTGGAGATAAAAGTCTCACAGACTTTCCTGCCCCAGCTGACTTTGAACCTTGATCCTCAGATCTCAGCCTCCTGAGTAGCTAGGATTACAGGCATGAGTCACCGATACCTGGCTTGCTTTATTTTTAAGGTAAGCTCTCACCTTATAATCATACCAGCCTGGAGTTCCATCCTCCTACTTGGGCTTTCCTGTGTCATTGGAGAGCTTCCCTGTGTCATTGGAGATGACAGGTACACAACATCGTATCCAGCTATTGTGCTTCCCCTGTACCTGGGGTAATAGGCATATACCACCATACCTAGCCACTGGGGAAGATGGAATCTCACAAACTTTTTTGTTGTTGTTTATGTTCAGGCTGGCCTTGAATCATAGCCCTCCATGTAGCTAGGATTACAGTCCCAAGTAGTTAGAATTATAGATTCAAACCACCATGCCGAGGTTTATTTTTTTAATTTTTTGCTTAGATTTTTTTTTTATATCTGTGAAAGTGACTACAGACAGCACCTTTTCAATCAGCAATGATATTAACTGTAAATGTTTAATTCAATATATCACTTATGTCCAGTTTTATTTATTTTATGAACATTTTTTAAGATACTCAAACCTAGTAGCATTTCCCTTTGGACTTCATTTATCATAGAGACTTTTTCACATGATGAAAATTGCACATAAAAAAAAATGCTTTAAGCCGGGCGGCAGTGGCTCACACCTGTAATCCTAGCTACTCAGGAGGCTGAGATCTGAGGATACAGTTCAAACCAGTCCGTGCAGGAAAGTCCATGAGACTCATCTCCAACAAACCACTAGAAAACCAGAAGTGGCACTGTGGCTCAAGCGGTAGAGCACTCACCTTGAGCTGAAGAGCTGAGGGATAGCGCCCAAGCCCAGAGTTCAAGCCCCACAACTGAAAGAATGCTTTATGATATGATATTCTTGTGAATTTGTATTGGCAGTCCAAAAAGTAAAATCAATAGAGAGCAGCACATAAAGATAAGGATCTTAGCTTCAATATTCATTATGCACATACCTGCTTGTAACAATGATCACATCCTCAGAGATGGTAGCCATTTCCTTGATAGTAAGGTAGCACATCCTCCTCAATGTTTGCTGAAAATTATTTATTAAAGGTAACAAGTTATTCACAGGAATGTTTTGTGGTTGTTGTTGTTGTCGGTCGTGGGGCCTGAACTCTAGGCCTGAGCACTGTCCCTCAGCTCTTCAGCTCAAGGCTAGTACTTTACTGCTTGAGCCACAATGCCACTTCCAGCTTTTTCTGCTTATGTGGTGCTGAGGAATCGAACCCAGGGCCTCATGCATGCAAGGCAAGCACTCTACCACTGAGCCACCTTTCTAGCCCAGGAATTTTTTTTTTAATTCTTTAAAAGTGAACACCCCTTGATGGGAAGGGGAAACAAAGGAGGAGGCTACAATGCTTGATAAGAAATGTACTCATTATCTTGCCCATGTAATTGTAACGCCTCTGTACAGTATTTTCACAATAAAAAATAAATAAAAAATAAAAGTGAACACCCCAAGGAGATTATCTTTAAAGAGTTTTAAAAATATTCTTATCCACCAAAAACAATTTTGTAAAAATACCTGGATAAGGCTGGGAACCAGTGGCTCATGCTTGTATCCCTGACTACTTAGGAAGCTGAGATCTGAGGAACACAGTTTGAAGACAACCTGGACAGGAAAGTCAATGAGACTCTGATTTCCAATAAACAACTCAAAAAGACCAGAAATGGAGCTGTGTCTCAAGTGGTAGAGTAGAAGCCTTGAACAAAAGAAGCTAAAGGACAGTGTCCAGGCCATGAGTTTCAAGTCCCTGGAACAGCATTTTTAAAAATCTGGATAAGAAAATATATAGACTACTATTTTCTTAAATACATGAGTCACTCATACTCTGAAATACATAGAAGCGTCATTTTACAGAGAGCTCAACATATACAATGACAATATAAACAAGTTGTTGCTTTTTTTCCATGTGTTAAAGGCTTATCCTGGAAAACATATTTTTTTTAAATTCTTTAAGTATATGTATGGAGAAGGCTAGAGGTTATAAAGTACCTACTCAGCAAGGATGAGGCCCTTAGTTCAAACCCTAGTACCATCAAAGTGAATGGAGAGATGTACATACACATTCTGCTCTTTCCCCAATTCATGGTAAGCCAGTGTTTCTCCTGAATCCTAAATGATTTGTAATTAGACAACTAAGTTCCATTGTCAATTATCAAAATTTCCAGATAAATTTCCCATCCCCTCCTTTCCTCAATGCCAACAGACCCAAAACTCCTCTAGTCTGTTCAGCCACATTCCTTACTAAATAACTGTAAAATTTTTAAGTAAAAAAAAAAAACAACTAAAAAATAAAGCTGGGTTCTAGTGACACACACCGGTAATCACAGCAACTTAGAAGGCTGAGATCTGAGGATCTTGGTTTGAAGCTAGCCTGGACAGAAAAGTCCAGTAGACTCTTATCTCAATTAAACAACAAAAAGCTGGAAGTAGAGATGTGGCTCAAGTAGCCTTGAGTAAAAAAAGCTCAGGGGCAGTGCCTACGCCCTGAGTTCTAGGCCCAGGACTGGCACAAAAAGAGAGTAAGGAGAGAGAAGAGAGAGGACAGAGAGAAAGACAGAGAGAGGTGGGGGAGGGGGAAACGAAAGAAAGAAAAACAGAAAAGAACAAAAGATTAAAAAAAAAAGAAACTAAAAAATATCAGACCTAATTCCACAGTCCAAGCTACAGAGAGAATCTGGTGGCATGTATTAAGCCCCTTAAGGAAACAGAGGGGAATAAGGATTCTAAACATGATTTAACAAAGCAAAATAATCAAACAGGAGGCCAAAATAGAGCAGACCACAGACATACAAAGCTACATGAGAAGAAAATGGGAAATAAATGTCAAAATTTCAGAGCTAAAGAAAATCCTACCCCCATAGTAAAAAATAAATAAATAAACCTATCATGCAAAAGCAGAAGAAAATGAGATGTAAATATATATATATATATATATATACACCTAAAACAGAAAAAAATTGGGGCTCAACATTAGTAGTCATCAGAGAAATGGGGAAATGGAAGTTAAAATCACATTTCAGATACTTCCTCAAACCCAACAAAATGGCAAACCTAAATAATTAACAGCTACAGTCTTAACAAAAATGTGCTTAAGGCAGTAAAATAAACTACATAAATACAAAAATACTGGATAAAATATGATCCAAAATTTTTTTAAGTAGCCATAAGCAAAATACACAGCAGTTCAGTTTCTGGAAGTGGAAATGAATTAAACATACATACTATATCATATTTATAAAGACTTTTTAGTTGATTGAAGACACTAAAGAGATATATTTTGATATATAATCTTAAAAGATACATGAATACCAAAGATAATCTTTCAAAAATATCTGTGTAACATGTATGGTATATATGTGTACACCAGAGGGGAAACAGGAAGATGACACAGAACTAGAGGGAATCAGGGAAAAACATAAAACAGCGGGACCCATCAGCTGCACTGGACATTGACCAAAATGAACTAAGCAACTTAATGGCAGCGATGGGAGGGAAGAAACAAGTGGGAAAGAGGAAACAGCTGATGCTATGCAAAACAAAAGAAATGTACATATCACCCAATGTGGAAGAAATAACTGTATCGAAAAGCTTATAGAACTCATAAATGTTATAGACCATGATAGACAATTTGCTCCAGGAAAGTTAGAATGTATTTGTGACTTTAACTGAGCATCACTATCCCACAATATTGTGAAATTTGGGAAATTATGTAACCACTTAATCACAATAAAAAATTTGAAAAAAAAATCTGTGTAAGAAAGTATTAAGAAATTTACTATTTCTTAAACAAAAATACATGATGCACTCACACCCTGAAAAACATCAAAGCTTATATATAACATAAAGTTTAGGAAGTATTAGATTCTAAAACATTCTTCAGATACAAACGATATTGCAGACAATAACTCAGAGATATGCAAGGAGTACAGAATAGGAAGGAAGGAAAAAAAGTAGCTGAGTAAGTCTAAATGAGCAAAAAAATGATATGCTACAAATATATATATATATGCAAATATATATGTACCTCGGGGCAGGGAATGTGGCTCAGTGGTAGACTGCTTGCCTCGCATGCATGAGGCCCTGGGTTAGATTCCTCTGCATCACATAAACAGAAAAAAGCCGGAAGTGACGCTGTAGCTCAAGTGGTAGAGTGCTAGCCTTGAGCACAGAGAGGCTCAGGAACAGTGCCCAGGCACAGAGTTCAAGCCCCAGGACTGGCAAAAAGAAAAAAAGATAGATAGATAGACAGACAGATAGATAGATAGATAGATAGATAGATAGATAGATAGATAGATAGATAGATGTGTGTCTATATATAATTAAGGTTAAAATGTCCTGAGATTTTCCATTTCCCATGAGCAGAAAAAAAAGATGAAGACGAATATTAGATTTTGGTAAGTCAAAAACCCAAAATGCAATTTTTGAGTGACCCCTAAAAACTTCTAAAGTATTATCTCACATGTCAGTCACTGATGCTCTTTTTATTTTTTTTCTTTCTGCTTTGTTTTAGTTTCTAGTACTACTTCACACTTATTTTTTTTCTAATCTGATAGTAATTCCATGTAGTGTATTCTATTTTATGTGGGTTTTTTTTTTGGTGGAGGTAAGAATATTTCCACTAACTACAAAATAATTCTTATATTCTGCTGAATACAAAAATGCAAAATATAAGAATTATTTGAATTCAGTGCCTTATACTGGCTAGGCAGGCACTCTATCGCTTAAGCCACATCCCCAGCCAATTTAGCTTTTATTTTTCAGATAAGGTCTTACATATTGTCTGGACAGTTTTGACTAGCCTGAATAGCAATCTTCCTATTTATACTTCCCAGATAGCCAGTATGACAGGTATGCCCCACTATGGGTACTATGATCTACTATGCTTTTTATTGGTTGAAATGAAGGTCTTAGGAACTTTTTGTCCAGGCTGGCTACAAATCATGATCCTCCCAATCTCAGCCTAAGTAGCTAAGATTATAAACAGCAGTAGCCACACCTACACCACATGTTACTTGTAAAAAAAAAATCTGGAAGTTCTATTTGTCCTCTTTATGGCTTCTTTCTTACTATTAATTGCTAATTATTTTAGGGCCACTGTTCACTCCACCTTTATCATTTCTGGATTTATACCCAATGACTCATTTTTCTCCTGTTTAAGGAACTGGGGATGTAATTCAAGTGGTAGAATAAATGTTTTCCAAGCGTGATGCCCTAAGTTCAAACCCCAGTACTGCCCAAAAAATTAAAGTAAGAATTTCTTTTTCTCCAGATTATGGATGACTGCTTGTCTGAGTTTATCTTTTTCTTCAACATAGAGTCTTCATCTCCTCAGCTTAAGTAATTGTGTCTCCTTAGCCTTATGCAACTGGGATTACAGGTATTTGCCACTATCCCTGGTTTACATGTCTGATTTTATTACTTGTTGTACATCACAAAATTTGTACTGTAAATGCTAGTTTTATAGTATTGAACTTTAGCATGAGGTTAGATTAATTGGGATTACTTTGTTTTTATTTATTCTTTTTTTAATTTAATATCTTCCCATACCCTTCTGGGAACTATACCAGATACCTTCTGAATTTACAAAGTCTTTCTATCCTCATGAACCACTCTAAGCTGTGTATCCTTCTGATTTTCTTCTGAACTGTGAGTAGCTCCTTTATGCATACATAGATCAACTCTTATCCAGACTCAGCAGATGGTTGGCTACCTTTCATTCTCTCCCTCCCCCTTTTCCTTCTTCCTCTCTGATATTCTGTCTTACAGATTCAAACTTTCTTGGCTTCCCCAACCTCCATCTGTCTTCTTAACTCAGAAAGAAGGCAATTGGCTACCTTTTCAGTCTGCCCTATTGGTCTGAGGCCTGTTAATTTGCCTCTGGGAAATTTACTAATATAATCCCAGGGCTCACCTAGTTTGCATCCCTTCTGAAAGTCAGTCTTGGAATGCCTTGTATCTAATGTCTAAAAAATGCTGTGTCACATATTTTGATTTTCTATATTTATAGCAGCAGACCCTTTATGCTAATATGCTGAAAACAATAAAATAAGGTATTTAATATTAAAACACTGACTTTTTAAAATTCTGCTCCCATTTTACCCCCTCCTCATTTTTTCTCTTCCTCTCCATTCTTTCATTAATTTGAATATTATTCTACTGTAATTAAAATGAAAAAGTCTATATGATTTCATTCCATTCCAATTTGTTGTCTGATTTTACAGATCAGTTACACAACTGGTATTTGTAAATGTTCTTTGTTTACATTTAATATAAACAAGTATACATATACCATCTTACTATATGATTTATATTTTGTCTTGCTTTATCTGTGTTTGCTCTGTTTTCTATTCTTACTCTTGATTATGTTTTCTTTTTCATAATTAGTTTGGAAGAGAAAGCAATGGAAAAAAAATCAATGAAATGAAAAGCACTATAAACCTCTAGACAAACTTCCTAGGAATAAAATGAAGAGCTATCACAATGATTCACAATGGAATCATCAGACATTATAAAAACAAGAAAGACCATATTCTATATTCTATCCTTCTACAAATTCCAAACCCCTCCATTACATTCTTTCATCAGCAAAATTTCCTATTCCCTCAAACTCCTCTCTGAATGTTCTCATTTTTTTTTCTCTAACTAAAACATCTTTCTTCCCGGGCTGGGAAGGTGGCTCAGTGGTAGAGCGCTTGCCTTGCATGCCTGAGGCCCTGGGTTCAATTCCTCAGCACCACATAAGCAAAAAGAAAAAAGCCAG
>NW_012267501.1:163388-200946 GCF_000151885.1 Dipodomys ordii | reverse complement strand
CCCCGGCCGGAGCGGACGGCCCCTCACGCGGCGGCGCCCACGCCCCCAGCCCCGCCATTCCGGGAAGCAGGTGGCGGCGTGCGAGGGAAAGGGAGGGTTGGGGGTCCCCGTGGCTGAGGGTGGGCGTCAGAAGCCCTGCGCGTACCAGACTCCTCGTCCTTCTTGTCGAATTTTTTAATCATCTTGGACGACTTCCCAGCGCCCCAGACCCACCGCAACCGTCCCAGGCGCTGACGGCAAGCGGAAGAGACTGCAGGAAGGCCGGCCTTGTGCTCTTGCGCCGGTTGGGCCAACGGGCTGTCACTCGGGGCCAAGGCCCGCCCTCCCGGGCCGCCGCCGCTGCCCTCGCCCCCTGGGGACGCAGGCACGCCCTCTGCTCCTCCCCGCCTGTGCCGCATGGGGCGGAGCCAGAACTGCCCAGGAGCGCGCCCCGCCCAGCCGCCCGCTCCCACACGGTCCCGGCGGCAAGCCACGCCCACAGCAGCAACAATCTGTTTTATTTAGTTGGTGACTTGTGCTAGCCAGTCATCGGAGAGTGTGGCGAGGCTGGAAAGGCTTGTTACCGCTTAGTGACAGTGGCCTTCTTGATAATCCACTGCTGGGCCCTTCCGTAGCGGAAGGTGCTTTCCCCTGGCGCGTCCCTGGTGGGCTTCTGTTCCAGAAGAGTCGAAAATGTGAGCGGTTCCCAAACATCCTGGGAACGTGGTGTTTCTTGGCTCTCTGGCTGCTTGGAAACTACGACTAAGCACAAGACACCTTGATCAGTGTGTACCTCCAAAAGTACTAGAAAGGGACTAAATGAGAGGACAGAGAGAAAAGACCCACTTGAAGGGACCAGAAAAGCTGATCTTTACTCTTACCCAATTTATACAGATTTTTAGACCATGGACTGCCATTCCCAACCATCTTTTATCATTCTGCTTTCCTTCCCTCAGCCAAACTCACTGCCAGTTTAGTCTTCCTTAGTCTCGCCTTTTTCAAATTATTCTATCTGCAATCTTACTGACACTTAAGTCACTCTTAACTAAGTCAATGCACATTGAATATTCGTGTGCTTAGCCTTTTCTCAAAATATATGTTGGGGTTTTTTGTTGTTTTTGTTTTGTTTGGGTTTTTTGTCTGACCGTTTGATTGACAGACTTTTTCTTCTTTTGGCTTCAGTGGCAAAATTCTTGCAATCTTGCCTGTGGTTTGGAAATTCTCATTGTGAGATCTTCTTACCTCTCCCACCCTCTCCACTCTGGAGATGCATTTTACCCTGTAAATATCCCCTGAATCTGTCCCTCTATCCCTACTGCCATGATCTTAGTTCAAGTTCTTTAATCTGCCCCATAGACAGTCTTAGAATTCACCATTCACCTAATCATTTCTGGTGTGATCTTTCTTTGCTTAGATACTTGGTACACATTGTGTTGGGGGAGGGGGCGGTGCAGATGTTGGCTATCTCTTACTTGCAGTGCAGCGGCTAGTTCAGCTTCCTGCCTGGTCTGTCTTTCTTTAGGAAATACACCATAATCAGCCCTTTATGTACAAAGTAAATGAAGCACTCCATTCTCTTGAGAGAAATTGCAGTCACTATAACTCTCAATAAAAAAGGCTACAGACAGATATTAAGTGTTCTCTGTAAATGTGAATCAACCACATCTCGTGTAGGACCATGTTCTTTCAAAATTAGCAAAATTATAATCTAGATTAGATTCTAGATCTTAGAGAAATGCTCTCCCCTATTATAATTTAAGATTGACTTGTGTGCCTCAGCTTAAATAATATCCTTTAAGATTTAATTCCAGCTTGACTAAATGTGCCATGTAATTTATTACATTTGCCTTAGCTGGCTTCTAGAGCTCAACCTGTACTTTCAAGATGGAGTTTCTCCTGAAAGACATAGGTGTTCCTACTTAAATATTCTGAAAAGAATATGTGTAAAAGAAACATATTTGGGGGGAAGGACAGATCTTCTTCCTCTTGCTTGGAGCTAGGTAGAGTGGTGTCAGTAATCCTAGACCAATATTTTTTTACTTGAGAGAGGGCCTTCTGGTAAGGATGAAGAAACTGAGGTTGGCTGAGCCTGTATTTATGTAGTATCCAAGGTCCTTCCTGGTCTAGTCCATCTACCTTACGTACTGTAATTGCTGTCTTTGGTGCTTAATAAGTGACCAACACTTAGTAGGTACCCCATAAGTGTTGTTAAATAAGACAGTAGATGAGCATTCTCATATACCTTCTTTCACACAGTTCTATCCTAGCTTTCCCCAAACATCCCAAAGAAACATGTGGAACTTTATAACTTCTCTGCTACAAGGAAAATGGTGTCCAGAATCAGCATGAGAGATACCAGTTTGCCCACCTTCTAATTTCCTTAATGCCTAAGTGTCCGGTCCACATCCATCTCCAGTACTCATGTCAGTGCTCTAAACTGCAACATTGAAAGAACTTACCTCCTTTCTTAGTATCTTTTCCATAGCCTGGAGCAAAGACCAGTTTAGGGTACAGTTTCTTCTGTTTCTTCAAAGCATAGACTTCTGAGTATTTCCCTTCACTCTCGAAGTCCTTGTCAGTAGAAAACCTTAACAACAAAAAATATGCACTCCATTTAGGAATCCTAGAGTGGGAGTTCATGGCACCAATCACTTTAAACTGATTCCATCCTCAGAGATCCCAAAGGAGAAGTGTTGATTGGTACAGAGTGGGATTGTTGTTCAGTGGCCAGGGAAGTGACACAGCAACCCTTCCAGATACTTGGGAATCTGTTATCTTCTCCAATCTACATAGCTAGCTTCAAATAAATACCTCTTTTATCTTTGTATTGTCCTAATTTTTTAATGATTAACAAGGATATTTTATTGTGGGAACTAAGTCAAATCTTTTTTAAATTTAATTTTGTCAAGGTGATACTATAATTATTAACTCATACTGAGTTTACTCCTGTTCGTGTGTGTGTGTGTGTGTGTGTGTGTGTGTGTGTGTGTGTGTCCTCAGAACAGACTATAGAATTCAGCCCTTCCCTTCATTCTAGAAACTGGCTACTTGAGTTTATCATTGCTATGTCTCTTTTATTAGCATCTCAAAGAGATTTGTTTGTTTGTTCTTGGTCAGTTGTGGGACCTGAACTCTGGCCCTGGGTCCTGTCCCTCGGCTCTCTACCACTTGAGCCACAGCGCCACTTCCAGCTTTTTCTGCTTATGTGGTGCTGAGGAATCAAATCCAGGGCCTCATACATGCAAGGCAAGCACTCTACCACTGAGCCACCTTCCCAGCCCCATCTCAATGAGGTTGAAGGTCAGGTAGGGAAACTGTCTTATAGTTATATGGCTGGACTGTTCCCTATGACCAAAAGTATGTGAAGAACATTCTCACTGCTCCCTCTTCAATACAAACTTATCCCAAACCCCTTTGAGTCTCCTTTTGTGTTGAATTGTATTAGAAAGAGAGATTAACATAAAGACAAGACAGAAGAAATAAGTACAAGCAACCCACTGCCTTCACCTAAACCACTGTTTTTTCTTGGGTGTGGAATCGTCCATCCTTTTCAAAGGGAAGGTTGTTTTCTTTTCCTGAGGCATCTTGGGTAGGCAGACTTTCTCAGTGGGTTTAGGCTGACAGCAAATCTCCTGTGGCAAGGCAAGAAGAGTAAAGGAGGAAGTGAGATCTGAGTCCCTTGGAATTTAAAGGCTGGACTGAGTTTCAGGACTGTTATAATTTCCCTAAACTGGTACAACAAAGCCTATGGGAGAGGGAAGTGAGAACTGGGATACCAGGATAATGTTTATCTACCTCATTGCCAGTTACTACACCTTGGAAGTGAATGGAGGAGGATATGGTTTTGGAAAGGGTAAATCAGTAAATCACCTGGGCATCAAATATGTGGCAATATATTAGGGAATAGATCCATGAGCTTCTACCTTCCTTTCTTAGTGATTGCTGCCCTTCTCCATTTTCCTTTCTCTGTCTGCAATGAAAGGCATGAAATGGAGGATTTGTAAGCTAATAATTTTATCATTCCTAAAGGTCATAGAATCAAAGACTTTCAGAGTCTTAATTCCAGTCTGACTCTTCAACTGACACTCATGTCTCCTCTATAATTTCACAATCAAGCACTCATTCTTCCTATACCAAAAAAAAAGAAGAAATGTAGTTTCATTTTCAATTAACCAATCATTATTTTTCTGCAAAACAGAAAAATCGAATGCTTCTTCCACAGACCTCAAAAAAATTGAATAAATCTATCATTTTCCTCCTAGACTTCATTTCTTCCAGGCTAAAATATAGTCAATATCTTGAACTTTTCTTCTTATAGCATGGCTTTAGTTATCTCATTTTCCAATTTATCTCACTTGGGAAAATTGAAATTTATCTTTTTTTTCTTAATATATGGCAGTCTGAAATGAAGACAAAATGTCAGGTGCTGCATTGCAGGGAACATCCCTTGTCCCCATTTGGTCAAAATGGTTACCTCCCCTGACAGCCTTAGCTAACCCCATGATCTAAAACTGCCCCTCATACATCACCACATTCTACTGTTTGTCCTGCTTTGTCTGGTACCTGACACATTGTATGTACTCTGTGTAATCATTTATTTGCTTATAGTCTGTTTACCTTGCTACACTTAAACTTCATAAAGGCAAAGACTTTGGCTTAGTCATTGATTTAGCACTAGCATCCTTTAATAGTGTATTGTTCATAGTAAGTGCTCAATAAATATTTGTTGAATGAATGACCAATCAAGATATTGGGCGTTTTCTTTTAGAATCTTTTCAAACATACTTGCTGTTACTAAACTATGTCTTTTTTTAAAAAAAAAATTCTAACTCATTCTCTTTAAGCTTTAGCTTTAAGTAATAAGAATCTAATTCAAGTTACCTAATTAATAGGTGTCTTAATGACAGAACATGTGCTAGGAACTAAGTCATAGCTAATGACTCCAGCCAAAACAAGAGCAGAACTAACCTCATCAAAGGAAAACAGAAAAAGTTATTAAGAATCCATGATGGCCCCAAGGACCACCATCTTATTTTGACCCTAGCATATCACTAACACATCCCTCCTGCTTGCCTCCTGTCTGCTTTCTTTCTCTGTCTCTTGTTCATTCCTTAACTTCTCCCTACCATTTCCATCTGTTCCTCCTTCCCTCTCTCCTTCCCTATAACTTCCACCTGCCCTTCTTCCTCGTGGAGGTCCTTTTATGGCCTCCTTCTGTGTACCATTTCAGCTCCCATTTCCATTGCCTTAATATTTTCATTGCCCAATGTAAGGTGTCTGGGCCAAGCATTTAACTGTGAAAGAAACATCTATGTATTTCACAATTTGACTACTAGATCCCACACTATTTCTAAAGCATGTAAGTCTGAACATTAATGCTTTTCTTGTACTCCATTCTAGGTTCAACAAAGATTGCCATTCTCAGGAAAGGAAGAGGCTACCATATGGATGAAGAACCACCATAGATATTGTATATGCTAGATTTTACCATTCAGAGAGCCTTACCATCCATTAATCCAATTTAACTGATATGACAATATGTTCATGGGTATGATTTGGTTCTACCTCTGACCTCAAGGGTCCACAAAGGTCTAAAGCTCCTCTTGTGTCCAGGCTACCTGTTAGCCTTGTTTTCCTTCTCTGGATTGAGCAAGGAGACAGTCCTGGCCTGGCATTTGTTTCACAGAGCACATTATACCCACTAGCATGACACATACCCACTGAGCTTACCTTCAAAGAACACAAATTTGAGACCCAAGAGAACACAGGCAGGCAATGAAGTCATTCATTCCTTTGCCAACATTGGATATTGGCATTCAATCTTCCACTTGAAGAAGAATCTAACACAGTCATTCATTTAGCAACTAAACAAACACTAATTCCAAATTCACCACATTATGTTAGAAGGATATGCCTTGGGATACCCGACTCCCAATAATCTTTTGTTTGCACTTTCACTTATTTTTTTCCTCTTAGACTAAACCTGCCTTGAGGGCTGTCAACAACTTTCTTTTGTTGTCTTTCCTAAATATCTCTTAAATCAATTCCCTTCACTTCTGTTACTGACTTCATTTGAACCTTTAGTATCTCTTTATCTTGACTATTATAGTAATAGCATAACTAATCTTTCTGGGGCTTGTCTTTTCCACAACTAATGTACCTTTCTTCAGCCTGCAAAACACTTCCTGAAACACAAATTTGATTATACCCTTTTATCTCCTGCCATTTACTCTCTTAAATCTCTCTGAAAGCACCTCACATTCTCCCATCTTTAAGCCTTCACACTTTGCTTTGATTGGAACATTCTCCTATTCTTTTATTGTGAGTTACTTCCTGATGATTCCCTTTTCCCAAACAGAGCCACAGCTCTCCCTTCTACATTACTTCTATATTTTGTATATTCTTTGATTATCCATATATCCTGGTATAGTAGAATTACATTTATATATTCTGTTTATTGATCTCCTATTAGATTCCCAATTTCCAGTTAAAACTCCATATTATCCCTGCATTTTACAAATGTTTCCTAGGCCCTCCAGGTTCTCTTTTGTGATAACCTATGTCCAGGAATGAGAAAGAAGAGGGAGCTTCTCAAGTATGAGGCTTGGAGTTAAGTTAGCTTCTTTCTCCAAGCGAACTCCTAAATTTTTAGGGACCATTACCTGGAGTATCATCCTGGAAAAGTATTTTGGATCATTATCCTGATTGACATAGCTGGGAAGTGGGTTGTTGGTCATGATCAGTGAGGTCATATCCTGATCAAACTCCGATAGTTTGAACATGAAGCTGGTGATATTTCTGTTTCGAATCAGAAGCTTATGCAGTGAGGAGGGCTTTAAAGGCTCATAGTACAGGGCCTGGGCAGATACAGAAAGATTTCCAGAAAGACAAAGATTAGACTAAGACAAAAGTAGCAGATCAGTTGGCTAATCTTTGGCCTCTGAGAAACTGGGTCAAGGCAAGCAAGGGCCGAACAAATCTACCCATAATCTTCAGTATCGTCTGAAACTTTCAGAAGCTTTCTTATCCAATCTGAACATCCATTCCCCTGCCTATAAACTAAGGGGCTAGGGAAATGCAACTGAAAAAGTTTCCACAGGAACAGGAACAAGATGATTGAAGTCTTGCAAAGAAGGGTAATGGGGCTGGGGATTTAGCTCAGTGGTAGAGAACTTGCCAAAAATGTGCAAGATTAAGGGTTTAATTCTCAGTACATACTGTCCCCTCTACCCCCCCACACAAATAAAATTGTTGTAAATAAATTATCTTTTTTAAAAATTGTATAATGTGATGCCCAATAGAGTGAGAGAAACTAAGTAGTTTCTATGTGGCTCTAGCTGATTGGCTTTCTTTCCACACAGGGACCATAGCTCAAGGCTTCCTTTATTTGTCTTCCCACCCACCCACCAACACCTCTCCTCAGGCATCTTGCTTTAACTGGTCTTCATAAGCTCAGAAAGGAAAGGCCCTCAAGAAACCCTGCTTGTAACCTAAGGTGTGGGTGGGGGAAGGGGCAGTCCCATAGAGTTTGCTTTTCTCTCAATAGGAGGATTAGAAAGAAAGAGAGGAATAGGGATTCGAAATATCTTCTCTGGTGATAAGTGTGTTTTCTCCAACTGGGGGGAAAAAACCAAAACAAAAAACACCCATCTACAGAGACCACTTTCCTTCCAGGTCCCATTTCACCCCCTGATGCCAGGTAGGACCTCAGACTAAATCTCTGGAGTTGCTCTGACTCCCTGTCCTAGGAGGAAGGGGGCAGGTGAGTTATGGAGGCTTTTGGAGTACTGTGCAGTGGCCTCTGCACTGCTGAGACACTCCCTTAGAGGTCTTGGGGGAGAGATGCCACCTACCAAATTTGGATGGACTGTGTAATACCGGTTGTTCGCTGGGGTAAATTTTGATGGCCCAACCGTATCAAAACCCTAAAGACAAAAAAAAAATCAGAATTAGTGGTTTCAAGTCACACCAATCTTTTAAAATTTTAATTAGTTGAGTCAGAGTCTAGATTGGCCTAGAATTAGCTCTGTGGCCCAAGCTGTCCTCTAACTTGTGATCTTCCTACCTCAGCCTTCCAAGTGTAGGGATTACAGGTATGTACCAACATTCTCAGTTCAAATGGCACCTCATTCCACTCATCACCTCACCTTATTGTCACTACAAAGAGGTGTACACTAAGAGAACACTGTGCCTCAGGTGTTGGGGCATGGGTTTCTGGAACAAGAGTCACAGCAAGGAGAGCTGGGTTCTGTGACCTACTAATAGGGAAGTTTATACATGGAAACTGGGGCAGCCTTTACAAATGTCAGGTAACGCTGTTAGAAGGTGAAGTAGACAAGGGCAGCACCAAAATTCAGACCAGGACAAATCATTCCATAGACTCCCACCCCCTCCTCTGCCTGTTCCATATCTACAGGAGTCAGATCAGGCGACAGTCACCATGGCAGCAGACAACCTTTAAGGAGAAAGCAAGTAACAAAAGAACAAACAACCTAAAGGTTGTGGGTGCAACGTGGGGGGGGGTGTCGCTAAGGACAATCCTACCAACTGAATAGGGAGTGGCACCCTCACAAAGGATGCGCATTTTGCAATTTTTTTAAAAAAGATCTCTGCAAATTATGATTCATCCAGAGACAATGTGAAAAAGAATCGGTATCTGCTGTCTGCCACTCTGCTTGTTGTACTGGAGGTAGCACTGGTGATTTATGGACTATTGGTGTCCTGTCTGGCAGTGAAGATTGCTAGGTCTCTTCCATTGCCTTCCTGCTGCTCCCTGCACTGCTGCCTCTCGGCTTGCTTAGCTCTAAGTTGTCTAAGGATGAATCAAAGGTAGAAAAACACAAGTAGTTAAAAAGCTCTGAAATTAAGGGAGGAAAAAGAAGAAAGCACAATCCTGTCTTTGGATCCACCTTTTTAAAGCTTGCCATGTCCCCCAAGGAGGTAGTGTATATGATGGGGTGCAGAGGATAGGAGATATGCACTAGAAGTGAATAAAACAAGAAAGCATATGGAGAAAGGGAAGTACTAAGAAAGGAATAGAACCATGAGAGAGGTAACATTATTATGCTACAGGAGGAAAATGCTAGCAGTGGGCATTCTTGAGGATTGGATAAAACACCAGAAAAGCAATAACTCCATATGCTCCTTTAGGAAAGATGAGCTGAAATATGGTATCAGTCCATAGATACAATGTTTTTATTTCTATTGTCTTTTGAAAACAAGTCTATGCACTCAAAACAAAAATGTATTAAAAACCTGCTTCACCACTATGACACATGGAATCTATTTATAATCAGTAGAAGTCTAGGAATATTTCATTTGGGGTATGAAGAGTTATTCTCTTAAAGGTTTGTTATATTTTTAGGGGGGAAATTCTCTAAGGAAAATGTTTTAACTTCTGAAGTTGTCTGAGGTATTGCATCTCGGTCCCAAATTATCTCCCAGCAGTTGACTTAAACTTACAAGAACGTTCAAATTGGAATATGTTTTTAATTTTGTTATGTTGACTTGAATTATCACTGGCAGTTGAAGTGAAAGTTGATCCGGAAAATTCACTTGAGTATGATAATCTTGGGAAAGCAATGGAATTCTGGCACAAGAAGTAGGCTTGAAGTCTAGGTAAGTCTGGGTTTAAAAGTCCCCAAAATAGGTTTCTAGTTCCTAGGTTTTTTGTGTTTCTGGAGTGTGTGTGTGTGTGTGTGTGTGTGTGTGTATTTCTCACTTCTGTGCCTCTATTTTTCTTTCTCTAAGTGAGATAAATTAACCTTGTTTTATGTAGATATTTTACTCCTTTTTGCTTCCTAATAGGAAGTTTATAGAGCCAATTTGTAAGGTATCCTAAGCAACCTCAAAGAAAGATGACACCAGAATGCTTATTACTCACTTACCAAGTCACCATCATCAGTGTTTTGTTTCCAGAGTTTAACTGGGGTAGTTTCTGAAGCCTTTGGTGTGGCAATCTGAACCCTGAAAAAGAGGCAGAACATCTCAATGCATTTGTTGACTCAGAGTCCTGGCCTTCAGCATGTTCTCAATCTCCCCCAGCTAAGTTCAGGAGCTACACAAGAGGCTGAGATCTGAGGATTGTGTTTCAAAGCTGGCCCCACCAGGAAGGTCTGTGAGACTCCAATTAACCACCAAAAAAAGCCAGAAGTGGCGGGATTTTCTTTCTAGAACTAGTGTAGAAAAGGAATCTCCAATAGCAAATATTTTAATATCTCATTCTGCTTCTTGACTTACTTCTCTATCCCCCACTAGATACCAGATCCCTTTAGGAGAAAAGGGTAAGAGAAAAAATTACAATGTTGAATAATAAAGCAATAATAAAGCATAAATTTTTGGATTCCTTTTCTTTTTAAGCCCATTTGCTGCATGCCCTTAGTGAAATATTCTCATCACCAAAATCAGGCTAATACTACAAATAAGTGGTCCCCTTCCTCTTTAGAGATGGTTCCATTTGGAAGTTAAACTAACTCAAGTACAGAATTCTGCAAGTACCTCGACTGAACCTCTCTTTCTTTTAAAAATAAAGACAGTCGTGAGGACGAAATATGAAAAGTAGAAATAGCTAAACTATGCTTTTGGTAGATAAACTAGCTATATTCATTTGGTGCAAATAATCCCAAATCCAGGATCAAATTCTGCTCATGGATATTAACTTTTTTTTCTTCTCAGTCTTGGGGTTTGAACTCAGGGCCTGGGCACTGTCCCGGAACTTCTTTTGCTCAAGGCTGGATACGCTACCACTTGAGCCACAGCGCCACTTCTATCTTTTTCTGTTTAGGTGGTGCTAAGGAATTGAACCCAGGCTTCATGCATACTAGGCAAACATTCTACCCCAAGCCACATTCCCAGCCCAAACATTAGCTCTAATCTATTGTTAGTGTGCCCTCCCTCTCAGGCCCTCAGCTCCTCCCACTTCAACAGTCTCCACCCAGACCTGAACTCCACCCTACCCTAGAACTCTCCCAGGATAGGTCCCCACACTCTCCAGCATACCTCCCATCTCTAGCAGCAATGTTACAATGATGCCCCTGAACAGGGAAAGAAGCCAAATTGCTCCCTCTCTGGTGATGGAGATGGCCTTGTCAGCCCCTCTGATAAACCCCTTCTCCGGACTGTGTCCTCATGGTTTTCTCCGATGGGTGCTTTCATTACTGACTACCAGTTGCACTACTAATTCAGGCAAAATTAATGGTCTTAAAATTGTTCCCTTGGGCTGGGAAGGTGGCTCAGTGGTAGAGCGCATGCCTTGCATGTCAGAGGCCCTGGGTTCGATTCCTCAGCACCACATAAGCGGAAAAATCTGGAAGTAGTACTGTGACTCAAGTGGTAGGGCTCTAGCCTTGAGCTGAAGAGCTGAGGGACAGCGCCCAGGCCCAGAGTTCAGGCCCCATGACTGGACCCAAAAAAAATAAAAATAAAAATAAAAGTGTTCCTGAGGGGAGTAGGAGTCCCATTGTGGGCAAACCAAAATAAATTCATTCTATCTTACAGCTTGTGCTTTTTTAATGTATCCTTTTGCTGTAAGTACTCAATAATTAATCATCTACATAACCATTATTGCAGTACTTATCAAAATGATTCTTGGATGCCAAAAAGGCAGCGAAGTATTCCAGTCGTCAAGGCCAATTTAAAAGCCAGGCGTTACATGCAAAGTGGCTTCTCAGCCCAATAAGTGCTTGTCTACAACAGCCTAGGGCTTTCTTTTTGGCAAAGGCATTCTAACTGCTATGTGAAACACAGATCTAGCTCTGGTTTTTGATCTACAATTGATTAGCCAATTAAAATATATTTAATGACGGTCTGCTCTGTGATTAACATAGCTCATGGTGCTGTGTTGCACATTATAAAGTGGTGTTTATAATTTAGGTAAGCAAACAAGACTACACACTTGGAATGTGTCTTCTGGCTCATTGCTGTTCACTGATAATTCGGCCAACCTAAGACAGGTAGGGGTTCATGCAAGTCCAAATTCAATGGTTCTGAATAGTTCACATTCTGCGGGGATGCAGTTCAATCCAAACATTCCTTCCTTGGCACTCACTGTGTGCCCAGCCCCATTCCTGATCCTGTGCGGAACACAAATTAAAACCAAGTGATGATACTATAGATAGAAAAAATGCACAAAATACAATAATATTTTTCCTCAAGAAAATTGTACTAGTAAATGTAGATGATAATGAAAAATACATGCTAATACATTATTTAAATCACTTCCGCTCTTGGGAGTGGTGTTTTAACTTCTTCATCTATGAAGTTAAGTCATTAATGATTTTATTGTGATTTTACTGTGACATTCTAGTTCATAAAGGTGGTGAGATTTATCTACATAAGATCAGAAATAAAATAAACTGGTATGGATCCACAGTAGAGCAAAGTTGGAGGAACTGCCATCTTTCACCTCTTCTTTCAACTTGTAAGTATGATCAACAATATCTAAGGCCTGAATGGGTATACGTTGAGGATGGGGTACTGCTATGCTTTTTTATGTAGACAGTTAGAAATGGAGGTACAGATGTAGATGTGGAACCCATCATTTAGAGACAATGGAAGTCAATGAAGCATGGGGTAACACAGTTCCCTAAAGGATGCAGAATTTGAGCAGAACATTGCAGGGAAGCGCATGGAGCAGCCTAATGGGAACTTGGTGGCTTAGTTGGTTTTAGTAGTAAGAAATAATGAAGAGTGTGGAATCACATCAGGGAAGCTTTGAAAATTAAGTAGAACATGGGTAAGACCTATCAGCCCAAGTTCCTATAAGGACCAGGGATTTGAAAAAATGAGCTATGTTTATATTAAGTGATTTTTTAAAGGATTTATGTCTAGTTTGGTTGCCTGTACATAAATCCTAAGGGTGATTGTCCAGAATTTGTGACTAGACTGAATTAAGCCCTGGAAGTACCTTTCTAAGGAAATAGAAAACTATGTTCTTTAACCGTCTCTCACATTCAGTTTTTCAGAAACTCTAAGTCCATAAACCAGGCACTGGTGGCTCACACCTGTAATCCTACCTACTCTGGAGGCTGAGATCTGAGGATTGTAGTTCAAATCCAGCCCAGTCAGAAAAGTTCATGAGGCTCTTATCTCCAATTGATCACAGAAAAGGCTGGAAGTGATGTTGCAGCTCAAGTGGTAGAGTGCTAGCGTTGAGCAAAAGGAGATCAGGGACACTGCCCAGACCCAGAGTTCAAGCCCCAGGACTGGCAAAAAAAAAAGGCTATCAAGTTATGAGTTACAAGTCTTTTGTTGCTTGTGAACAACTCAGACAGAAAAAATGTCACACAAATAGACAAAAACTACAAACAAAATAAATAGAAAGATATAACTGAGCATGTTGATACATGCCAACAATCCTAGTGCCTGAGGAGACTATGGTCGGAGGATCATTTGAGTCCAAGAGTTCAAAACCAGACTAGACAATATAGCAAGACAGTTTTAAAATGAAAGAGAAATGACAGAATAAGAGAGGGCAGAGGAGGAGAACAGAGGAAGAGAAACAGGAAGAAAAGGAGTTTTGAAGAAAAGGAGAAGAAAAGAAGACAAGAGAAAACAATACAACATAAGATGAGAAAGAGCTTATAAATGATACCTCTAAAGACATCAGGAAATTTCAGGGAGGAAGATGAAATTTCTTGACGACTCTCAATGACTCTTAATGATTCTCTTTTGGATTCTGGAGACAATACAGGGAATTTTAGATGAATGGACAATCTAGAATGCTGAAATATTCTTTGCTAAGGATAACATGGAGACATTTAATCTGTAGCAACAAACCAGATTCACCTTTTATTTATTATTTATCCTATATGGTGGGACTTAGTTCTTAAACATACCAGGCAGGACTGGGAAGGTGACTCAGTGGTATAGTGCTTGCCTCGCATGTATGAGGCCCGGGGTTCAATTCCTCAGCACCACATAAGCAGAAAAAGCCAGAAATGGTGCTGTGGCTCAAGTGGTAGAGCGCTCGCCTTGAGCTGAAGAGCTGAGGGACAGCGCCCAGGCCCAGAGATCAGGCCACATAACCAACCAAAAAACAAACAAACAAAAAAACATGGCAGGCAAATGCTCTGCTACTCCCAGCCCCAGAATCATCATTTAAATCACTTGCTAGAAATTCCTCATCCAGTCCTTCATACTCAACTGATCAAAATCAAAATTGATCATTTATCCTCCAAACTTACTTTGTTTTATTCTCTAATTTGGTATACTGCATCTTTTTTTACACAAATAATAAAGCTAATGTGATTATACTCATTATTCCAAGGATTTATGTTTGATTCCCAATGCCTAAGATGGTTTAATATGCTATAAATATTCAATAAGTATGTGGAAATAATTTCTGGCTTTGAATGCCTAACATACAAAGTATGTGAGGTCACAAATACATGTAAAATTCACATTTCCATTTTTAAAGGATCTGACTACCAGGAAATCATACATCACTTGCATATAAGAAAAATACAAAAGCTGGGTGCTTGTAGTTCATGCCTATAATCTTAGCTACTCAGGTGGCTGAGATCTGAGGATTGCAGTTCAAAGCCAGCCTGGGAAGGAAAGTTGGTGAGACTTTTATCACCAATTAACCATCAGAAAACTGGAACTGGAGTTGTGGTTCAAAGTGGTAGAGCAATGGCCTTGAGCAAAACGAGCTCAGGGACAACACCCAGGACCTGAGTTCAAGCCCCACAACCTACAAAAAGAAAAAGAAGAAAGAAAGAGGGGGGGGGAGGGAGGGAGGGAGGGAAGGAAGGAAGGAAGGGCTCAGGGAGGGGCTCATGAGGTTGACACTTGAGGATCACAGTTTAAAGATCACAGTTTAAAGCCAGCCTAAGTAGAAAGACCATGAGACTCTTATCTATAACTGCCCCCTCCCCTTGCAAAAAAAGCTAGAAGTGGAGTTGTAGCTCAAGTGGTAGAGTGCTAGCCTTGAGCACAAAAGCTCAGGGACAGCGCCCAGGCCCTGAGTTCAAGCCCCAGGACCTGCACAAACAAACAAACAAACCCTTACAGATTGAAAACCAATATGCTTGAGTCCGTGGAAGAGCAGGAGTTGCTTGAAGAGTCTCTTTTTCTCAGAGACACTGGAGCTGCATCAACCAAATCCCTTTCCTACAACTCCTTCAGTATTAATCTACAAGTATACAGTCCCTTCTTATAGTTATCCTCCTTGAACTTTCCACACTCAAAGGGAGACTACCCCTCAGGTAACAGCTAGGCAGAAAACATGGGGTACTGGAAGTGACACAGTGCTTTCCTAGAGTTAGGATGTCAGAAACCAAAGAGTGGGAGGTAAAAGCACAAAGCAGGAAGAACTCCTTCTTCCATTTCTGTTTGTAGGACAGAAATGTTTACCTGTATATCCTACAACCCTTTTGGAAGTATTGGTATGGAAAGGAAGAGTGTTAGATAGAAATAACCACTCTTTTTCCCTTCTATAATGAAAAAGTGATGCATGTAAGTGCTAAGCAAGAGTAACTCAACCCAGCTTTTGGCCCTTCTCTGCTCAAACAGATGCCAAAAACACATGAGATGTGACTTCTCCTTTACCAGAGGAGGTCTCTTTCTAGTCCTGGAGGATGTATTTGGGAGTCTAATGTTTCGGGATCCAGACAACAATCTCCAATCCAGCTTCTACCAAAATAAAACCCAGGGGCTGGGAAGGTAGCTCAGCGGTAGAGTGCATACCTTGCAAGCATGAGGCCCTGGGTTCGATTCCTCAGCTCCACATAAACAGAAAAAGCCATAAGTGGTGCTGTGGCTCCAGTGGTAGAGCACTAGCCTTAAGCTGAAGAGCTGAGGGACAGCGCCCAGACCCAGAGTTCAGGCCCCATGACCGGCAAAAAAAAAAAAACAAAAACAAAATAAAACCAAAAACCAAAACCGTGATATTTTGAACTTACCTAATTCTTGCATAGGTTTCTCAATTGCTTTAGATGGAGACTGATTTGATGGAGAAGAGATGTGATAAGTACCTTAAATAGGTCAACATCTTGGCTGCAGCAAACGCTGTAACTGTATGTTATACTGTTGTATCCTAGAACCAGGGACTAGCAATCCCAGAAAGTTTTCTCCTTAGCAAAGCAAAATAGGAAACCTAAGCCTGGGGATTGATTATGCAGGAACTTTTCCTAGCAGCCCTTCATCTATAGACAGAGTGGAACTGGGGTGTACAAATTTATTTACCCCATCTGTTGACCCACACCCTATCTAACAGAATTTACATTATTCCCAAATGAATGAGTGGATGATAATTATCAGAGCTCACTCGTCCTTGGAGGAGGTACACTGCTGGGAGCTGTATCTGTTCTTGTGTGTCTAATAGACATTGCAGATTTAACAGGTTCAAAATGATTCTTGATTCTCTCCTTCAAACCCTTATTTCAGTAAAGCAGCATTGCTACTCATTCTATTAGCTAAGTAAAAACATTTACAGGTATGCTTGCTTTCTCTCATTCCTTCACTTTATATATCTCATATATTCATTGTTAAGTTCTGCCAATTCTATCTTCAAATAAATTCCAGGTCTGATATCAGAGTGCTTTCAGTCACCGGGTTCAAGCTGAAGCTTCTTTTCACTTTGGCCTGCTCAAGTACATTGAGGCTTTTCTTGGTATGACTCTAGTGAGAAAGAGAGAGAGGAGGGGGAAGTGAGTGGTACTAAGGGTGCCACTGTATTAGGCTACAATTAGACTGCGTGTTGGAGGCTCTTATCAGCTCTCAGCCATGAGAAATTATAGACATTTTGTAAGAAAAAAATTATAAATGGTCTTGCTCAGTTCCTTAAGAAGAGTCTAAGCTACTAAAGAGGCTGAGATTTGGGGAATCAAGATTTCAAAGGAAGTCCTAGTAGAAAAGTTTGCAAGACTCCATCTCCAGCTAGCCAGCAAAATACCAGAGCAGAGGAAGGCATGGCCCAAGTGGTAGAGTACCAGCTATAAGCAAGAAAGCTGAAGGAGAATGTAAGGTGCACACCCCCCCCACCTCCCATACACAAGTCTAAAGTCTATAGCCTAAGCACACCAGTTTCCTGAATTTGAAAGCTAACACATAGGCAATAAGAAGAGAAAGTATAACATATATTTCTTCTTCCTCCTCCTCCTCCTCCTCCTCTTCTTCTTTTTTGGGGGGGGCTGGTGGTTGTGGGTCTTGAAGTCTGGGCCTGGGTGCTGTCCCTGAGCTCTTCAGCTCAAGGCTAGTGCTGTATCAATTCCAGTTTTCTGGTGGGTAAATGGAGATAAGAGTCTCATGGATATTCCTGCCCAGGCTGGCTCTGAACAGCAATCCTCAGATCTCAGCCTCCTGAGTAGCTAGGATTACAGGCATGAGCTACCAGCACCCAATAACATATATTTCTTTAAAAAATTAATTTTATTAATTTTATTTTATTGTTAAGATCCTGTACGGAGGGGTTACAGTGACATGAGTAAGGCAATAACATTACTTGTCGATCATTGTACCCCTTTCCTTCCTTCCTTGTTGTTGTCCCACTATCCTTTTCCCCTCCCCCACCTCCTCATTGCTCCCCTCCACTCCCCCATGCCCCGGCCTGAAATTTGTTTCCAATATTCTGTCTTCTGTGTATCCTTGTTGCAATGGGGCAACCTGTGTCCTTGTTTCAGCGTTTTCCAGTAACATGTATTTCCTTTATTCTTTCTTTCTGTTTTTTTTGTTGGTAGTGGGGGCTTGAACTCTGGACCTGGGCACTGTCCCTCAGTTCTTCTGCTCAAGGCTAGCGCTCTACCACTTGAGTCATAGCACCACTTGCAGCTTTTTTTTTCTGCTTATGTGGTGCTGAGGAATCGAACCAAGGGCCTAGAGCTCTACCACTGAGCCCCCTTCCCAGCCCCCAATAACATATATCTCTATAGACTGATCGTTTTAATATTAAAAAAACAGAACTTTCTTGCTCCAAATCTGTTGATATCTTTCTGTTATTTTGCTTGTCATATTATATAAGACCCTCTGCGGTTCTACCTCCTCCTCCCTTCATCTCTGGCTACTCTTCCATCATATCTGCATCCTAGACTTCTTACATTCTTGACAAAGGGCATTCCCCTCCAGGGCTCTCTTTTATTCTATTTTCAAGACCATTCACTGACTTACTTCCTCATTTCATTTTTCTGCTCTCCTTATAAGAAAGGTCTTCTTAATAGCAACTACCTCTTAGTCAACTTTTATCTCTTTATTATGCTTTATTGTTCTTCAAAGCCATTAAAATCATCCCTTATGTATGTGTTCATTTAGTACCCATTCTTTCATGAGTTCATGCCCTCCAAATGTGGCGAGGATTATGCTCCATTGCCTGGGGCAGTGGTAATTATGGGAACTAAGTAAACATTTGTTGATGGAATGGGTGATGGAGAACTCTACTGAAAAGTTGCAGTTGAGATGGTCGGTTTTAATTTATTAGCATTAAGCATTCTTGGTGGTTCCTGACAGCCATCCTAAATTTTCTTCCTTTTTTTCCTATTCACAAAGAATACTAGAACTAAGGGGGAAAAATCAGATAGAACCAAAATCACAGGATTTTTGTGGTTTATCTATAGCCCCTCTGAGGCATTTTGCTACATGCCCATCCCCTGCTCTGCATTCCCATTTGACCCTAATATGTCTATTACTTATGATCAGATCACATCTATGAGTACTATAGCAATACAGCAATGGTTAGCTAAAGAAAAAGAAGCCTCAGGAGAAGGATTGGAATTGGGGGGGGGGAGGGGGGAAGCTGGGAAGGGATGTGAAGGGTAAACAAAGGAGGAGGCTGCAATTCTTGGTAAGAAATGTACGCATTATCCCGCCCATGTAATTGTAACCCCTCTGTACAGTATGTTCACAAATAAAATAAAATAAAATTTAAAAAAAAGAAAAAGAAGCCTCTTCTTACAAGAATAAAGCAATGTCATCCTAAAGGCTGCAAAATTAATACATAGATCTTCTTATGCCTTTAATTATAGAATCATGGTGACCCAGAAATAGTAGGAGGGTCTGGCTAGGAAGGCAAGGGCAACCTACTGATGAGTCAAATGAACGGAGAACTTGAGAGTGTTAGTTTTAGAAATGACAGAATGTGGGGCTGGGAATGTGGCTTAGTGGTAGAGGGCTTGCCTATTCATGAAGCCTGGGGTTTGATTCCTCAGTACCACTTAAACAGAAAAAGCTGGACGTGGCACTGTGACTCAAGTGGTAGAGTGCTAGCCTTGAGCAAAAGAAGTTCAGGGACAGTGCCACATGCCCTGAGTTCAAGTCCTAGGATGGCCAAAAAAAATTGACAGAATGCAAACTAGGAATATATCAGCAGATGAACAAAAACTGTGAGATTTTAAATGGTGAAACTAGTCACAAAAGAACAAAAAAGATGACTATCATCTGATTTTTCTATCTGGATCAAACTGTTCTTACATTTGAAGAGTAGTCTAGGAAAGTTGGGAGATATTTTTGATGATAATGGGTCTCAGAGAGTTTTAAAGGAATGGTACTAGGAAACAATTTGGGATTACACCTCAAGAAGTCTAGATCCGGGGAAAGTATTAGAAGTCGCCCCCTGATGGTCACAGGTAGAAAGCAAGTGGGGGACTTTACCTTGATGACGGAGACAATTACTCAAGATGTTAAGAGCATCTGAAAAATGATCAAGGGGTCCTTTGGATATGTTTTTGTGGGTATGGGGTGATGTGGATTTTGTAGGTAGGTTGGCATGGCTGGCACAGACCACCAGGTATTGTGGGTGGACAGCACTTTCAGCGATGAAATTCACCCTAAGTAGCCACACAACAGAACAAGTCTAGGGTATCATAGGGAAACAGACTGGCCAGATCTTCTTCCTCTTTCTTTTCTTCTTCCTCTTCCTTCTCCTCCTCCTTCTCCTCTGACTCCTCCTCTTCCTCCTCCTCTTCTTCTTCTTCTTCACAAATTTTGTACATACTGCCTGTTGAAATTTTAAAGGTAATTACTAGGGGAATGTATGAATGTTTCCAATAGAACATCTTTCTTGTTAATACTATAAAATATCTCTTCACTTTTAAATACTCATAGACCATATCTCTCAATACATTGTTCTTTATTTGTCATCTAAGAAAAAAATGTTTGCACCAATATGACTTTTAAAATGTGTATTTTATGAACCCCAAGAAATGGACACAAGAGGTTCTTCTTCGTTGTTGTTTTTAATGTACTGTGTGACTTATTCTTTGTTTCTTTTGTATGGTCTTCCTCCTATGGTATATCCCTGTTGCCACTGTATTTGATTTGGTAACTTGCATCTTGTATATACATTTATATAATTTGGGGAAGGGAAGTGGAATAATAAAATGCTGAAACAAGGACACAGGATGACACATTGCAACAATGAAACTCGCAAGACACTGTTAGAAATGAACCTTACAGATTTAAAGAGGGTAATGGGGGAGGCAGGAGAGGGAAGGGATAGTGGGAGAAAAAACAAAGGAGGGGTAACAATGCCCAACAAGAAATGTACTCATTACCTTTCTGATGTAACTGTAACTGCTCTGTACAGCATCTTTACAAGAAAATAGAATTTTTAAAAAAGAAACTGAAAAAAGTGTGTTTTAAAGAATGTGCAAATAATTGATTTACATTCCAAGTACAATCGCTAGAATGTGGAAATCATATGTAGTCATTTTATAAAGTGTAAGTATTGACGGAAGGATATGAATTTCAGATGTTACCTACATCGAGAGGCTAAACCACTGCATCAAACCACTGCCTGTTAACAATTACATTGTTTCCGATCAGAAATCAATTTTAAAACATTTTCTAATGTTAAAATTTTTAATGAGCTATAAAATGTTTTAAGTTCTTTATGCCTAAAGAACTTAATTGGATAATTTTTGCTGACAGATAACCCATTATAACATTTTCCACTTGAAATAATAAGAAATACTCTGTTACTTTGCATTTACTATTTTTTTTATGCTAGAACTAGGGCTTGAACTCCAGGCCTCATGCTCTCTCTTGGCTTTTTCACTCAAGACTGGCACTCTACTGCTTAAACCACATCTCTACTTGTAGTTTATTAGCTGGTTAATTGGATATAAGAGTCTCATTGGCTTTTCTTCTATGATTTTCAGATCTCAGCCTCTTGAATAGCTAGGATTATAGGCATAAGCCACCAGTGCCCAGCTGGTACTCAGCATTTTACATATAACATCTGTTTTGGTTTTTTTTTGGAAAGGATGATTGATTTAAGTAGGAGACATCTAAAAATAAATGTATCATGTTCAAATAAATAGAATTAACTGAAGAAATGTCTATAATGTAAGGAGACAAAAATAACAAAAGCAAGTAAACTGGGAAATTAAAAAATTAGAAATATCCTAAAAGCTTTAGTGTGACACATATATGTATGTATGTTAGAAACAAGAAATATGAGAATTTGTAAATTAATACATCCAACTTTGGGGATATAGAGTATTTTCTGAGTGGACTTACTTGTTCTATACTAAGAAAAAGGCACAATTTTTAGAGGCAAAACATGCAAATAAGGTATGACTCTGAAAAACTGTCAAATTTCAGTGGAACCTGAAGTAAGAAAAGTTTCTTCAGCTGATTGAGGCTGCAAACAAATATTTCTATCACTTTTCTGTCATGCATGATTCAGTAGTTCCAACGTCACTAAGAGGCTAGGACGATGAAGAGAGCCTGTGTGAAACCTTGGTAGAGAGGATGACATTAGTGACTCCTGTAGGGGTTAAAAAGGACATCTATGTCCCATTGTCAGCAATTAAATATTGTCCTTATGAATACGTTATAGTCCCTTCAGGATCTGAAAAATACAAATGTACTTATGGTTGTCTAATATAATTTGTCTAAAAAATGCCAAATTGGACTTCATAGTGGCTGCCTCCATCTACATTCCCAGCAGCTATTCATGTTGGTCCTTGTATCCTCACAAGTACCTGCTATGGTCAGAAAGCAATGGATCCCTCATTCTGATCCTGGGAGTGTGTCTCCTACTTACAGTGTGGTTTGCTTTGCATCACATCTAAGGTCATTCAAGGATTGCCTTTGGGCTATTGGAGCCACTTATCTCAGAATGTAAGTGCCTAGAAGGTGAGGGATCCCTTCTGGCAGCCTATATAAGCAGGGGACCATCCAGCTGAATTATAAAAGCGTATGTCTTTTGCCTTAAAATGGTTCTGACTGAGGTGTAATAGTTTTTCCCCAGAACTCACCCACAGGATCAGGACTCTATCAGGAACTCTATCCAAAATACATCCTTTGGTGTCTTCTGTTTTTCTATCCTATGCCCCAAACTTGCTTACTAGTTTATCCTGAGATGACTTCCTTAATAAACCATTTGAAAATGAACCTACATTATGTTTTGGCAGCACTGGAGTTTGACCTCAAACTTTTATGCTCATTAGGTAACAGTCTATCATTGGAGCCATGCCCCTAGTCTTTTAGGATTTTGTTTATCAGGTAGAATTTCATGCTTTTTCCTAGGTTGATCTTCAGCTAAGATCTTCTGATTTGTGTTGTATCTTTATGGATTTATCTATTCCAGATATTTGATATTAATAGAAATGTATAATGTAACTCCTTATGTGACTTCTGTTTACTTGACATAACATCTTAGAGATTCATTTATGTCACAGCATGCACCAGTATGTCAAACTTCTTATGGGTAAATGATATTATATTCCTGTTAAGCATACTTTGTTTATCCATTCTTCCATGTACTTCTATAAACATGTATGTTTCCCTGGCTCCGATGCTCATGCCTATAATCCTAGCTACTCAGGAGGCTGAGAGCTAAGGAACATGGTTCAAAGCCAGTCCAGGCAGTTAAGTCTATGAGACTCTTATCTCCAATTAACCATCAGAAAACTGGAAGTGGCACTGTGGCTCAGAGTGGTAGAGTGCTAGCCTTGAGTGAAAAAGCACAAGGACAGCACCCAGACCCTGAATTCAAGCCCCATGATGGACAAAAACAAAAAGCTTTCCATGTTTATTATTATTTTATGAATAGACCTAAGATTGTTACTGCTGGGTCATGTGGTAACCTATGTTTAACTGTTTAATATACCAATAAATTGCTTTCCATAGTGGCTGCAACATTTTATGATCTCACAAGCAATGTATGAGGGTTCCCATTTCTTTGCATCATTGACAACATTTGCTATTTTCCCTTTAAAATAAAATCATACTGTTCTTGTGGGTATGAAGTAGTACTTTATTATGTTGTTACAAGACTTCAGTTCTGATGCAATCATACACATCAGTGTTTTGTCTTATGCTATTTTTTTCTTTGCCAATCCTGGTTTTGGAACTCAGGGTCTACGCATTGTCCCTGAGCTTCTTTTGCTCAAGGATAGCACCCTACCACTTGAGCCACAGTGCCACTTCTGGCCTTTTCTGTTTATATGGTGTTGAGTAATCAAACCCAGGGCTTCATGCATGCTAGGAAAGCACTCTATCACTAAGCCACATTCTCAGCCTCTCTTATGGTATTTTTTAAAGTTGCTTAAGAGTCTGTCCTGGGTTGGAGGCATGGCTCAAGTGGTAGAACACCTGTGTAGCAAGTGTGAGGCCCCGAGTTTAAACCTCAGTAATGAAAAACCAAAAACCAAGCAACAGTAACAACAACAACAGAAAACAACAACAGAAAACCCTAAAACCAAAAAGGAACAAAAATCCACAAATGGTTATCTAGAAATTATTCTATTCCATTGTTCTATTTATTTGTTGTTAAACCCAAACCCATTAATATAAAATATCCTGTTAATACCTTGGAGGGAAAATTCCATTTTGAAGTTGACTTTTAATTATATTTATGAATAATACAAAGTGGAGCAAGCCTGCCTCAACTCATGTCTTCTCATAAAAACAAATCCTCTATATTGACTGAGAAGAAAACTCTTTAGTGTGTGTGCCAATCCTGGGGCATGGACTCGAGGTCTGGGCACTGTCCCTGTGCTTCTTTTGCTAAAGGCTAGTACACTCCACCTGAGTCACAGAGCCATTTCTGGCTTTTGCTGTTTATGTGGTACTGAGGAACCAAACCTGGGCTTCATGCATGCAAGGCACTAAGCCACGAGAAGGAAACTTCTGAGTCTTGCTTATAGATAGCCGTTTCTTCACAATGGTAGTAGCCAGAAACTGGACGTAGTATATTGCCTCTCTTGGGAGCAACTAGGAAGGAAAGTGGAATAGGGAAATAGACAATTAGGAAGGAAAGTGGAATAGGAAAATCAACAATTAGGAAGGAAAGTGGAATAGGGAAATAAACAATTGGGTAGATTGCAAGCAGCACAGCCCATTGTCTCATTTCCTAGATGAAAGGTAAGGTGATTTGGTGTCATCTCATGAACAAATGAACTGCCTTACAGGTGGAAATTAATGGTTTGTCACATAGGAGACACTTGGAAAGAGATTGGTGGCATGTTTAAGAAATTGGTTTTTAACATTTTTGTCTGTCTTTAAAAGCCATCTCTTGATCTATAGAATTATCACAATGAAACTTCTGTTGTACTATTGCTGTATGTTAATAAAGGACAATTGAATAAACCTCCTAACTACAGTCCCATTTCTCTCCTACCCCTTATAACAAAATCCCTTGAAAGATTAACCTACACTTAGTATCTCCAACATTTCTCTGCCCTTCACAGGCAAATGGTGGCAAAAAATTACACTGGATTCTTTCAACTGTCAATGGGATTGCATCTTTTTATACACTAGAACAATATTCTACACATGGATTTGTTTTCATTTTCTTATCCTTTCCCTGAATCTCTTGTTTGATCCTCTTTAGATTGTGTTTGGTAAAATAATCATATAACATTGTGGGGTGTTTTTTGTTGTTGTTGTTTTGTTGATTGGCAGTCTTTTTATTTTTAGTGTTGGGAATCAAACCCCTCTAGCACTGAGCTATACTCTCAACCATGGTATGACATTGTTTTGAACTAAGAACAAAAGTTTGGTTCTGCCTATGGGATCTACTGTTTTACCATGAGCTCTATCATCTAGAAGTAGCTATGTAGAAAAGCATCCTGAAGACTTAGTTTTGGCACCAATTGAGAGACAACACTTGCAAGATTTTGATGCTGTGCAGGGTAAGTGGTCTGAACCAGATCTTGAGGGCTTTGCTTGTTTCACACTCTTACTACCAAAGAAAGGAATAGTTCCTGTGGCAAAGTGTCTTGCTGTTCAGCTTGCAGAAGCCCGGGCAACTTAGTCATCTTCATCATCACCTCTGGGAAGCCGGTCCAACTTGGGTAATGATCCAGGAAGGCACTTAGTACCTGGCTCTATTTTATGCCAAGACTCAAGGTGGTGTTCTGTGCTTAAAAACTAATCTGAAATCAGTACCTGACAGGTAACAGAAGGCCTTAATGTCTAATCTTTCCTTAGTGAGTCCACTGTGGGAGAGATTGGTTTATGTCCTGACCAGAATGACTTATTTCAAACCTGCTCCCTCTGTCTTCTATACCTAGCATTTACAATTGAACACCTGGAACTGACTTTTCCAAAATGATCTACCATATTGTAAATTAGATGGGATGTCAAGCAACACCATTTTTTGAAATTGAGCACCTCTTGCTTTGCTGTCCATGGCCTGGCTTCATACCTCCAGATATTACCTTACAGGGGACTTACTGAGGTCCCTCTCCAAGCCTTTGAATGGCCAACTAATATTTCCAGGCTAGCCTAGGAACAGGAGCACAGCTGGGCCTTTGTGAAGAAAATAAAGCCTTCCCAATCTGTCTCAGATTGCAGTGAGACTCTGGAGTATTCACAAAAGTCTGTGAATGTTCATTTTCTAGCTAAGGCTGTTTCAATCTGATGGAAATTTCTTGATAAGAGTTCTATTACCACTATTATTCTTTCTTATTTTTCATTTTTGAGGATTGCCCATTATAATTGGAGATAGTGATGAGATTATTGACATAACTTGTTCCTGTTAAGACTTTAAAGTTGTTTATTCTGAAATGATTTAGAAAGAAAAATACACACATGAGTGTATATAAATTATGCCATGTCTAGCACTGTGTACACACACACACACACACACACACACACACACACACACACACAAATGAGAGAGAGAGTCAAACAGAGAGAGCAAATTGTTTGGTAAATGCTTAGCATTTGGGGGAATCATCATGAAAGTAATATGGGCATTTTTGTACCATTATTGCAATTTCTCTGTCAGTATAAAATGATGACAAAATAAAGAAGTAGAAAAACATACAAATGCATATGTAGGATTAGATGAAGGTTTTGTTTATTTATTTATTTTGTCGGTCATGGGGCTTGAACTCTGGGCCTGGGCACTGTCCCTCAGCTCTTCAGCTCAAGGCTAGCGCTCTACCACTTGAGCACCACTTCTGGCTTTTTCTGCTTATGTGGTGCTGAGGAATCAAACCCAAGGCCTCAGGCATGCAAGGCAAGCAGTAGCTGAGCCCCCTTCCCAGCCCTAGATGAAGATATTTTATAAGCATATCCCATAATATTAGAGTATGGGGTTACACGATCATTTTATGTTCTTCTTTTGGTTGATATATATTGCTAAATATTCTACAATGGAAATATGTTGTTTTTCTCATGATAAGGATAAGAGAAAAATAGTATAAATCATTAAAAGGCAATGTTTTCTCCAAAACATTAATGTCATGCTCACTACTGCTCCTTCTGAGGAATATAAGAGACCTTCAGTACAGTAATGAACTGAACAAAACAGATTCTCTGTTTTGAGTGAGTACAAGATGCTATTCTGTGATCAAAATAAATAATCAAAGAGAAAAATATTTTTAAAAAGCATTCTACTAGCCCTTGAAAATTATTTCTATATTTCTAGCTATCTTCTCCTACCACCTCCAAGTCTATTCTTTCTTTCTTTTCTTTCCTTTCTTTCTTATTTTCTTCCTTCCTTTCTTTTTTGATGAACCTAGTTCTCTGCCATGTGATCTATCTCTAATCAGCACACTCTATCAAGTCTAGTCATGGTAATGGTACCTTGAGTTACTAGCTGAAAGATACTAAACTATCTTCTTCTCTTAACTACTTATTCTCTGCTCACATCTTTGTCTTTATTAAATTTTCCTCTATTGACCCCATCTGAGCATGCCATATATTTTGTCCTGGGACCCTAAATGACACAGCAATGTCGAGTGTTCAGTCATTTTAAAGAAAACACAGCAATAGTGTACATCTTTAGTAGAAGTCATTTTCCCACTACTTATCCTTATAATTCTCCAATATGCCTTGTTAAAAAGCTGGCAACAGATGACTCATAGATTCAGTTGTACAAGTCTTTAATTTAGCTCAAATATAATACCTGCAATATTTGTTACTAGAGGTAAACCAATCAGTGTCTTTAGACCTCTTTCTACTCCACTTATCCCTTTGCTAGTAATATCAGTTACACATTTTTGTCATCCTAACCAGGGCTAGTTGAATTCTACTGACATATCACTTCATAGAACAGCAAGACCTTTTATCTTTATCTTCTTCACCAGAATTTTTCTTAGAGGCTCACAATGATGACAGCCGTCTCTAAAGTCCATTCAGAGGTGCCTGCCTATATCCAAGTTCCAAATTCTCGGTGTCATTTGGATTGTCTGCTATCACGTAGATTTTCCCATGAAGTTAACTTTTTCTAAGGAAACTCAGTACCATCCTACTACATGGTTTATTGATCTATAAGCCTTCTACCTTGGAGCTCCCTAGAGTGGAAAGGGAGAAAGCAAGCCAGTAGGTCCACTTTCCCTTCTCTTCCTTTGTTAAATATGAACCACAAACTGACAAGAGCTGGCCTGGTTGTCTAGCCATCATGATAAGCAAAGGAGGAGATGCTGACCACACCAGCACAGAACTAATGTGTCAGTAGACATTTCCCTCCAGATCTCTTGTTCTATGGGAAATATGAACCTCTTTCTAATGGTTGGTAACTTAGGGTTTCCTTTACTGGCACCAAATGCAATCATATCCAATTCAGGTACTTGAGGTATGTTATAGATTTTCTTTGTCAGATGTAAGGCTTGAACTCAGTGTCTGGGCACTGTCCCTGAGCTTTTCTGCTCAAGGCTAGCACACTACCACTATAAGCCACAGCACCACACCCAGTTTTCTAGTGGTTAGTTAAAGATAAGATTCTCACAGACTTTTCTGTCCAGGCTGGCTTTGAACCATGATCCTTAGATCTCCTGAGATCTAAGGCATGAGCCACAGGTACCTGGTTAATGTTATAGATTTTTACAGGTACACTTTTCACCAGGGGAATAGAAGATTCTCCTATGCCCTTTTCTAAGGTTTCAAAACCCAAATTGACTATCTGGTATGATCAAGGAATATACCTTAAATACAAATGGAACCTAGATAGTGGCCTACATACTTCTATCTTTTAGGAAAGTTGAATATTCAGTAGAAAGTGCTGACATGCAATAATAATTACACTTCAGTTTCCCATTTAGAAGATACGACTGACCTCTATTTTTAGTATCCAACTTACATTTGCCTAGAGTTTCAGGCTGTGGACTATGGAAGGTGAGTGTGGGACTAACACAACTACTTGGAGTAAGAGGTGTTGTGTGGCCTGTGCTGACAGTACCCTGGGGACACGCTCTGAGTGGTTAGTACAATAGCACAACCTGGACGTGTACTCAGCAGGTTGGTGGTCCAGGAAGAAAAGGAAAACTTCAGCCTTGGGTGTCCATGGTAACTACCACCTTCATTCCTTTGATGAAAAAAAATAACAGCAAGGTGTTGGAGAACTCCTTTGAGGGCATTTTCCTGTGTTTTCTTAGTGCCAAACTGCCCAAACAATGGTACTGAATGGAACCAGAACATGATCTCCCTTTGCTGTCTTAGATAATAGTCTTCTACATCTACTCGGAATTAGAGGGACTTAAACCAAACAAACTTGTGAGGCGTGATACTTAATGAAGAACATTCTGAACAGTTGCAGGGAAGTTGACTTATGACTCTTGGTCAATCCAATGTCTTGTGTCTGTGCCTTCACCCTTCCATTCCATACTATACAACCAACATGAGAGGCATCTCCAAAGCATCCCTTGTAAACAGCACTGTGCCAAAACTCATTAAGCTAATTGTTGTCTAGGAAAAGTGTTTTGGCTTTATCTTTCTAAACACCTGGGGAGATGGAAAGGTTAGTTTATTTTCTAAGACCCCAGGATAAAAACCATCCCTCTGTTCCAGGAACTATGTCAGGATGGGACAGACTATGAACACAGTGACTGATCCTTCACTTCAAGAGTCCTCTGAGCAACAGGCAATATGGCCTCTCACCAAAACAGTGCTATTACCAAAATGAAATCGAGGTATTAGTCTGTCCCAGCCACTCTGGTTATAAAGAAGACCAAAACTCCTTCTGGTACCTTGAAATGGTGATAGGGGAAAAAAAAAAACACCCTGAGATATTAGCAATCTAATGAGAGAGGTATAGCATACAATTTGGAAATCAGAACCTGATACCTCAAAGCTATTGGTGATTGATTTCCCCTCCACTGTCCAGTCTGGAAATCCATCAGGGAAGATGAATGTCCTGTTGTACATTGGTGAGTAGTATTTGAGTAAGGAGCTGTAATGCATAGCAGCCTTTGTGAGGAATAAACCTGAATACTCCTTAAAAAAACAATGATGAGGGCTGGGTAGGTGGCTCCGTGGTAGAGTGCTTGCCTTGCATTCATGAGGCCCTGGGTTCGATTCCCCAGCACCACATAAGCAGAAAAAGCCAGAAGTGGCACTGTGGCTCAAGTGGTAGAGCACTAGCCTTGAGCTGAAGAGCTGAGGGACAGCGCCCAGGCCTAGAGTTCAAGCCCCACGACTGACCAAAAAAGAAAAAAAATGATGACACAGGGCTAAGGATGTTGCTCAGTGGTAGAGCACTTGTCTTGCAAACACAAGGCCCTGGATTTGATTCGTGATTTTCTGTCTCCCCCACCTCAAAAAAAAAAAAAAGATCATTATAACAAATAAATGGTTTGTTGTGTTGATAGGAGCCAATTTACTGCTCAAAGAAAGTACAATATCTTTCCATTTGGGCACAATATATGGTTGTTTTTTTACCAATAAGAATACAGATAGATGTAATACATGTGATATAGGAATTGTTACATACTATTGAATGGAAAAACAAAGTAAGAAGAAGCCATTAAGTGGGAAATGTCTCTCTCTTTGACATAACTGGTATAAGGCAGTATCCACCCTGTGCATATTGCTCTAAGAAGAATCCCTTGAGTGATGGAAAACACTGACTAGAATCCCAAGGGGAAATTTCTCCTTGTTGAGTTTCAAGCAAGTATACTGCATCAACGTTTTGTTATATGTTATACCTTAATACTTAGATTCAGGTACAAATGACTTCAATTATAAGATTCAATTAGTGATTGACTTTAAGAATATCTGAGGGTCATTCCCCATATTTCTTAATAATTTCACTTCCTGGTTTATTATCACCATCTCCACCATTTCCTTAACTTTGGTAGATGCCAAATATATGTAGATGATCTGGCCTCTCAGCCTCAACCTCTCTCCTCCAATAAGGTTCTCCCTCCACCTCAAGTACACATTTCCATGACATAACTTTGATTGTATCATGACTTACATGTGTAACTTCTCCATGTCTGAGTCTCAATTACATGTTCCTGTTATATAATCACCTCCTCTAGCTTTCTAGTTTACTCCATAAGCCAGAAAAACTTTTGGCATCTTACAAATAATATTATATTCTGTGTAATAGGATATATTAAATAATATAGAATATACAATGCATATCACAATTTGTTTGTTATATTTAATACTATAACTTAATATTAAATTTAATTACAGAAAGTATAAATATATAATGTTAATTACATTAAACCATGTAATTTGGCATAAAACATTATATACTAAATTATGTTATACCATATGATGTACTGTTATAATTACATGCAATGTATTTATAGAATGCCAATATATATAATTTAACAACATTTTAAGATAACATATATTATATATTACAATATATAGTATATCATTATATAGCAGTAATTTATAATGTTAATATATAATAAATATAATGTAATGGCAGGTTATACAGAAGGCAAGAATTATGTCAAAGAACAAAAGTATTTTTAGAGTCATACCATAATTTAAAGCAATGAACTGGCTTCTACAAAGACATACTATTTCATTTGCGCTAATAATTTATTTTCATTTCCCTTCCTTATCCCTGATGCTCTCACGGCCCTCTGCACTTAGCTAAAACTAACTCAGCTTTACTGCTTAATCTGTCTCAATGCATGCAGTTGAATGAAAATGATATGTCTATATGTGGACACACACACACACACACACACACACACACACACACAACTATTGTCACTTTAAATTCACAGTCGCTAGCCTCCAGTGAATTCTTAGTGCTGCTTAGCAATCACACATGTCCTGGTCCATTACTCTCCAAGGCTCTCAAATGATTCTTTCACCCCTTTTCTTTTCTCTTCAAATCCTAATAGCTCTGGCTCTATTCTCAAGCTCAGCTGATGACCTCACTTTCTACTTTACAGAGAAAACATTTTAAGTAATCAGGAAAGAACTTCCATAGACTCCCATGGCCTTGTCTACACATCTCCCATATTAGGCCTTACCAACTGCTTCACAATGAAATCTCTCTGCAGCTAGTTAAAATCAACCCCTCTATTAGTAGGCTAGCTCTTTCTCCCTGGCACTATAGGGAGGTTGCTCCTGCAATGCCCTTTCCTCTCTGCATGTATTAACTACTGTTTTATTCCTCTTGGATCATTTCTATTAGCATATAAACAGGTTGCTTTCTTAGCCATTAAAAAATAAACCAGTCTCTTCTCTTGACCCTATGTTTTCCTACTAATGTCCACTCTCTTTCATTACAGAAAAAATGTCTCAAAATAGTGCTTTATACTCAGTCTGCAGTTTCTTTCCTTTCTTTCTTTCTTTAGTCCATGTCAGTCAAGTACCTGTCACCACCACTCCACCTGCTCTTCATGAGGGTGCCAGTAACTGCCTAATAGATATAGCCAGTGGTCAGCTTCCCAACCCTCATCCTGTTGAGTCAGCATATGCATTCGACAAAGTGACCACTTTCTATTTGGATGTGCTTTCTTTACTAGACTTGGGTGATGCTCACTATGCTTACAGCTCAGTCTCATTTGCTGGTCTCTCCTCACCCCTCTCAGTTCCTCGTTTGACTTTTCTGGGGATCAGTCTTAGCCTTTCTTCCTGTCACCCTCTACCATCATTCTCATTGATCTGACTCACACATAGAGCTTTAAAGGATATTTGTATGTTGTTAACTCCAATTTTTCTCTCTAGTCTATACTTCTCTCCTAAACTGTACACTTACTTATTTTACTGTCTGTTCAAATTTTCTACTGACATATCTAATATATATCTTGAAATTAACATGCCCCAAACAGAACCCATTTTCTTTGCCCATAAATCTGTCCTGCTTCTCATCTTCATCTCAGCTGCTGGCAGCCCCATTCTCCCATCTTCTCAGACCAAAGATGTTGGAGTCACTCTGACTCTTCTTTCCTCTGATCTCTACAGTAACTTCTTTAGGAAAATCTACTGGATTTCCTTTTCTCATTAAAATGGGCCAGCATTTTATTGTTTGGTTTTTTTTGGGGGGGGTCCGGTCGTGGGCCTGAACTCTGGGCCTGGGCACTGTCCCTCAGCTCTTCAGCTCAAGGCTAGTGCTCTACCACTTGAGCCATAGCGCCACTTCCAGCTTTTTTCCTTTTTGCTTATGTAGTGCTGGGGAATCGAACCCAGGGCCTCAGGCATGCAAGGCAAGTGCTCTACCACTGAGCCACCTTCCCAGCCCTGGGCCAGCATTTTAAAGTGACCACTTCTCACCATCCCCATTACCATCACTCTGGTTCAAGCCACCATCACCTCCTCTGTAGATGAGTGAAACTTCCCCCTGCTTAAATCTCTGAAACACAGCTGATGAGAGTCTTTGAAACATAACAGCAAATTAGATCCGACACAAGAGCCCCAATGGGATCTTTCAGGGAAAAAGCTGAAGTCATTGCAGGGGACTCGAAGATATGGTCTGTGCCTAGCAAGTGAGAGGTGTTGTAGTCAATCTCAAGTACTGCCAAAACAGGCAGTGATGAAAATATGGTATGATATACCATATTCATTCTGCCCCTAAGTCTGTCCCAGCCACAGCAGTCTCCTTTGCCTTTTCTTGATCTCATGCCATGGGGTTGTTTCTTTAGCTCTGCCCTTTGCCCTCCAGATAGCTGCTGTCACCAGCTTCAAGTCTTTGCTCATACCTTATGTGCACAGTGAGGCCCAGGCCCTCTTACTCCCTAGACCTGACCTCTGTGCCCGTGCAGCACTCTTGAACCCACTTAGCTTCTGTGTGTTTTTTTATGTCTTCTATTACCCAACAAACCACTTTCTTTTTTATTTTCTATACTTTCTTGGCTGAAATATAAACTTGCAAGGGTTGAGATCTTTCTTTGATCTATTTATGTTTCTCAATATGTCCCTGTCTGTGCCTGGCACTTACTAAGTGCTTGATAAATCATAGTTGAATTGAATGCCCCAAACTAGAAAAGCCTGTTGTTGTTTTTTTTTTTTTTGTCTTTGCTTTTAAAGATCAAAGCTCTGACTACACAACAGCTCAGAAGGAAAAACCTGTCTCACCACCTCTGGGCTGCTTGGTATATTCCAGTCCAATCCATTGCTGACCCCTGCTGGAACTCACTGACCAAGTTGTTGTCCCTCTCTTGATAGGATGAGGACCTAAAGCTCCCGGGGGACAGGTAGGATGAGAAGATGTACCGACATTTTCTTTCATCTACTCTGCCTTCCCCTGCATGCAGCAGTAATAAGCGCAACCCTTTCCTTCTCCCTGGTTTTGTCTACTTCGAGGGACCCAAAGAAGATAGATGAAAGATCCCTTTTGCTTTATTTATATTTGATAAATGTCTTTACTGATAAGGTCACAATGAGTTAGAGGGGGAAAAGAAAATAAAAGGCTCTGCTCTTGGTCCCACCTTTAGAACTGAATATTAACCAGACTAAAAACTGGCATGCTCATTTTCTCATTTATTTTTCCATGTGGACATTTCTTTTCAATCAGAAGCATCCTTCTGCTCCAGAGAGCATCAGAGTTGTTAGGGCAGGAATGTAAAGGCAAATAATTAAAGCCTAGAGTTCATCTTGTACACATATCTTAATCCAAAAGATCAAACAATCTAGTTCATCTTTAGAAGCCCACAAAAGCATAACAGTCTTGAAAACTTGGTTGGGATAGATGGCAGACCTTTAATCCTCATTTTTTTTTTTTTTTTGTCAGTCATGGGGCTTGAACTCTGGGCCTGGGCGCTGTCCCTCAGCTCTTCATCTCAAGGTGAGCGCTCTACCACTTTGGGCTACAGTGCCACTTCCTAATTCCCAAATATTTTAAATGTGAAGAGCAAATCATGTAGCCTGAACATTACGTTTTACTGTAGTTAATAGGTAGAACGAACTTGGGGTATAAAAAGGAGTTGAAACATACTTAATAAGAAAGTAGACAGCCCTTCCAGGGGGACTGTCCTGGAGGGGGGAGAGTTGGAAGGGTTGAGAGGGTTAGAAGGACTGGATTTACTTGGGGTGCTGAGAAAGAACCTCTCCGTACTGAGGAAGAGGATCGTGACATCAGGACCCCTGAATACACTGAGGGGGAAGCTGGAAGGTCTTGGCTAAGCCTTCACTTTCACTCCATGCTCAGCATAGCACTGGAGAATCAGTGTCACTTAAGAGTGATTCCTTTTTAGGTGTGTGTGCCAGTACTGGGGGTTGGGGAGCTGTCCCTTAGCTTTTTGCTCAAAGCTCATGTTCTACCACTTGAGCAACCAATCTGTTTCCAGTGTTTTGCTGGTTAATTGGAGATAAGAGTCTCATGGACTTCCTGCCCAGGCTGTCTTCAAACATGATCCTCAGCTCTCAACCTCCTAAGCGGACAAGATTAAATGTGTGAGCTCACCAGTGCCCAGAGAAGAGGTGATTCTTTACTGACCAGGACGTGTCTAGTCAGATGGACCTATACTTGCATACCAGTTCTCTGTAGCCCCCGTGAGTTATGGAGGAGAACCAGAATAATTTTCCAACCTTAACGAGAGGATGCTGAAGTACTGACAGGGAGCCTAGCAGGGACCTCACAGAAAGAGGAACACGAGGCCTTAGCCTCCAGTAGTGAGTGCACAAACAAACAAATAAGAAAAACAACAGAAGGCCAGCCAAAATCTGCTGCAATCTATTTTCTAGGCACAAGCACATGTGCCCAGAGATTCCCAGAATGGCCACACAGCGGGGAGAGTAGGTGAAGAACAGCACAACACGCCCTTAACACTGCTTCCTCTCTGTTCAGAGGCACTGTAAGATCTTTGGTGCCAGCAACCATGCCAAGAAGGGGAAACCCTGGCCAGAGGGGGCTCCGAGGGAAAGTTCAAACTCCAGCTTGACTCCGTATTTCTCTCAAAAACACCATATTAAACTGGGAAGGTTTTAAGCTGAAAACAACTGAAATGTAATTAAGGAACCTTGTCAAGTTTGATTTTCTCCTCTGTCATTAACAAGAGTGGGAGCTTGTTAATAAGATGCAAGTTAAAAGTGTGGAAAATGTAACAATGAAATTCCTCCCTGTATTGCTGATGTAAGCTAATAAAATATGATGCAAGTTGTTTTAGATAACAAGAATGAGAACTCTACAAGTTGCAGATGTTTGCACATTTTGACTGTCTTGTTTCTCACCCCATTTACTACAGTCAAATATTTTGAAAGGCGAACCAGTCACACAGTTCTGAGTCATTTGCTAGATCACCAAGAGCTGCTGTAAATAAATAAGAGGGGGAAAAAGCATTTGAGAGAAGGGAGGGGGATTTTTCTGAGAGAATGAAGGAGACCGTGGGCTTAGTTCCTCTAAGATTTTGTGAGTGTTGACACTCACAACCAGCATAGAACGTAATGTCATAGAAATGGGTCTCTGAATCCTTTGGGAGAGAAAAGTGAAGACAGAAGCCACTTGCTCCAGTCTTAGAAGAGACTCTAGCTCTAAGACCCCTCAGACTGGAATAAAATGATCCTTGTCGTGCTGGATTTGAAATATATCTCAAAGATAATCCATCTTTTTCCTACAATGGTCTGTACCTTGAATCATATTTTGATTCGGATGTTAGACTCATCCTAGCTTCTTTATTAGTGTTTATGATATATGTATATACATATATGTACATATATATTTTTTTTCTGACCCTAACCTACCATCTGTCTTTTTTTGGGGGGGGTAAAGACTGGATCTCCCTGACCTGGAGCTTAAACTTCAAGTTGACCTTAAACTTAACATGTTCTGGCCTTCATTTTCTGAGTGCTGGGATTACAAGTATGAGCCACCACAACCAGCTGCTTTTGTTTTTAATCAATAGTATTTCCCTCTTTTAAGGTATTTTATTTAATTAAGTAATTAATTTTGTTGGTTGTGGGGCCTGAACTCTGGCCTGGGCGCTGTCCCTCAGCTCTTCAGCTTAAGGTGAGTGCTCTACCACTTGGGCCACAGTGCCACTTGGCTTTTTCTGCTTATGTGGTGCTGAGGAATGGAACCCAAGGCCTCATGCATGCAAAGCAAGCACTCTACCACTGAGCAACCTTTCCAGCCCCTAGGTATTTAAAATGTTATTCATTATAACTTCTGCAAGAAATACATGAAGAAAGATACTATCTTTCTTAAAAAAATTATGACAGCCAGGCACCAGTGGCTCATGTCTAATAATCCTAGCTACTTTGGAAGCTGAGATCCAAGCATCACGATTCAACACCAGCATAGGCAGGAAAATCCATGAAATTCTTATCTCCAATCAACCAGAAAAATACTGGAAGCAGAGCAATAGCTCAAGTGTTGGAATGCTAGCCTTGAACCAAAAACCTAAGGGACCCAAGCTCTGAGTTCAAACCCTTCCTCAAAATTATTAAGGCAGGGCCAGATGTGGTGGCACACCTCTGTAATTCCACCTACTAGTTAGGTGGAGATCAGGAAGATCTCATTTTGAGGTCTCCCTTGGCAAAAGTGACCTTAATAAATAAACCGACAAAGTGGTGTACATCTGTGATCCCAGCTGTATTAGAGGTTTAGTTAGGAGGAGCATGGTCACAGACTCAAGGCTCTAAAACAACGAAAGCAGTAATGGCTAGGTAATGGCTTAAGTAGTAGAGAGTATGACTAGCAAGCAAGAGATCCTAAAACCCCCCAAACCCTGAACTCCGCAGTCCAGCTTAAAAGAAAGAATATAATATATACATACAGATATTGTATACACACAAAAAAATGCTGCTACATGGCATGGTAGTTCAAGCCTGTAATCCTAGCTACTTGCGAGACAGAAATAGAAATATAAGGGGCTGGGAAGTTGGCTCAGTGATAGAGCACTTGCCTTGCATGCATGAGGCCCTGGGTTCGATTCCTCAGCACCACATAAGCAAAATGAAAAAAGCCGGAAGTGGCACTGTGGCTCAAGTGGTAGAGCGCTAGTCTTGAGCTGAAGAGCTGAGGGACAGCACCTAAGCCCAGAGTTCAGACCAGACC
>NW_012267501.1:151971-163098 GCF_000151885.1 Dipodomys ordii | reverse complement strand
CCACAAGACCCCATCTTAAGCAATGGCTGGGTGTGCTGTCACTGTGTCTGGGAAACACAATGGCTGGGGGCAGTGGCATGTGGTTGAACTACAAGTAGGAGGATTATAGCCTAAGTCACCTGGGCAAAGGAAAGACCCTACCTCCAAAGACACCAAGAGAAAACAGGATAGAAGCATAGATCAAGCAGCAGAGCCCTTGCCTAACAAGGATGTGGCCCTGAGTTCAAACCCCAGTAACACACACGTGCGCGCGCACACACACACACACACACACACACACACACACACACACACACACACACACACACACACAGGTTGTGGGGCTTGAACTCTGGGCCTGGGCACTGTCTCTGCACTCTTCAGCTCAAGGCGAGCGCTCTACCACTTGAGCCACAGCGCCACTTCTGGTTTTCTTGTTGTTTATACGAGTTATATGGATTTTACTGCCCAGACTGGCTTTGAACCGTGATTCTCAGAACTCGGCCTCCTGAGTAGCTAGGATTATAGGCATGAGCTACCGGTACCCCACTTACCAGTATTTTTGACTAATATATTTTATAGCTTAAAAGTGTTTAGGGATTTACCATTTAGAATTTTTTGAAAGGTATAACTAAGTAAAATAATGTGGTTAGGATGTGTGTGTGTGTGTGTGTGTGTGTGTGTGTGTGTGTGTGTGTGTGTGTGTGGTGATACCAGACCTTAAACTCAAGGCCTCCTGAGTTTTCACTCCCAGCTGGTGCTCTACCACTCAATTCATGCCTACAGTTGATAGTTTTTCTTTTTCCAGTAAAAGCCTTTGTTCCCCAGGACTTCTATTCAAAATCCTGTTTCTGAACTCTTTCTTCAATTCTATCATCCTATACAAAACCACTCTGTTAGCATTTTGATATTTGCTAAGACAATTTTCCCTTCCTTTCTGCTATGTTCTTTTGTAATATTTCTGTTAAAAATCCCTATAAAATTATTTTTGGATTTTGTTTAGAAATCCATCAACCATGCAGATTAATTTGTTTGGGTTACTTTGTTTTGCCTTTGGGGCCAGTACTGGGGTTTGATTTCAGGGCCTTATGTTCTCACTTGGCTTTTTCCACTCATGACTAGAACTTTACCACTGGAGCTATTCCTTCACTTCCAGCTTTTTGCTGGCTAACTAGAGGTGAGAATCTCAATGTTTTGTCTGCCTGAGTTGGCATTGAACTGTGAGTCTCAGAATTCAGCCTCCTGAGCAGCCAGGATTATAAACCAGAGCCACCAGTGCCTGACTCCAAACAGATTAATTTGAGGGAAGGATTGATATCTTGTCAATATTGACTTTTGCCCTCCAGCAATATATGATTTTTAATCCATTACTATATCTTCTTTTGCCATCTAGTAAAAGTTATAGTCTTCTCTATAAAGGTTCTTTGTGCTATTTGTTTATATGTTGCTCTGTGTTATTTGCTTACATATACTTTGTTATTTTATATGTTGCTTTGTGTTTATATGTTGCTTTGTGTTTATATGTTCTTTGTGTTGTTTGTTGCTACCTATATGGAAATAGTCTAATAACCTTTTGATTAATATTAATATTTGATTGATGATTGCTAGCATACAAAAATAACTGATTGCTTTTTTATTCAACCTATGTAGGAAATTATACTGATAGATCTCTACTATTGAATTAATCTAACATTTCTGACAAATTTTACATGTTGCATACATAATGTATAAAAGTACATATAGTGTATTTTTTTTCCAGTCGTGGGGCCTGAACTCTGGGCCTGGGCGCTGTCCCTCAGCTCTTCAGCTCAAGGCTAGAGCCCTACCACTTGTGTCACAGCACTACTTCCAGATTTTTCTGCTTATGTGGTGCTGAGGAATCGAACCCATGCATGCAAGGCAAGCACTTTACCACTGAGATACCTTTCTAGCCCAGAACATAATATATTTTTTATTCATAGTTGGATTGAAATTTCCAATGATTTACTTAGAGTTTTTGTATCTATATAGAGAGAGATTAAATGGGTGCATCATTTTACTTTTATATGCCTTGTTTTGATATCATGATTAATTTAACTACATAAAATAAATTAATTTTTTATTTTTTCTATTCTTTGTATTTATAAGAAGTAATCTGATTGCTAAAAGTTTGCAGAACTTGCCTACACATATATAGATATAAATTTGTATTAGTCTTTGAAATAAAAAAATTGCTCATGTATAATAGGATGTGATGGTCCTTTTAATTTCCAATAGCTTCTTTGTGGCATCTCTTTTTAAAAAATTTCTCTTTGTCAAATAAAGTTATTTTACCAGGCTTGAAAAAGTGATTTGCTCATTCCTCTAATTTTGTCTTGTCTCACCAATTTCTGCTTTTCTCCATAACAATATTTCCAACATTTTTTTATTATCAACCTTTTAGGATTTTTAGATTTTTGTCTCTAATCACTCCTAGCTCTGCCTATATGAAATCTTAATCTATATGTAAAGTGTAAACTACTTACATAATACACAATTTTGGAAACTATAGGCATTGTGATATCTAAGGTCCTGCCCCTTCACCTGTGCACCTTTTTTTTTTTTGGCCAGTCATGGGACCTGAACTCGGGGCCTGGGCGCTTGTCCCTCAGCTCTTTAGCTCAAGGCTAGCACTCTACCACTTGAGCCACAGCGCCACTTCCGGCTTTTTTATTTTGCTTATGTGGTGCTGAGGAATTGAACCCAGGACCTCATGCATGCAAGGCAAGCGCTCTACCACTGAGCCACCTTCCCAGCCCCTGTGCACCTCTTTAAGAACCAATTTTTGCTCCTTTGGGACCAATATCTTCCCAGCTGAGGGCACATGGTGCTTAGCAACTCTTTGTCTATTTCCTTTTCATTTATTTGCTTTCCTTTTCTTCTAGGATAAAAGGCTTAATTCGCTTACTATTAATCTTTCTTTCTTTTTTTGGAACTTCTCTCTCTCTCTCTCTCTCTCTCTCCCTCCCTCCCTCCTTCCCTCCCTCTTTCTCCTCTCCTCCCCCTCACCCCCCTCTCTGTAGGTCATGGGCTTGAACTCTGGGTCTGGGCATTGTCCCTGAGCTTTCAGCTTAAGGTTAGCACTCTACCACTTGAGCACAGCACCATTTCCAACTTTCTGAGTGATTTATTGGTGATAAGAGTCTCCCAGACTTTCCTGCCTGGGCTGGCTTTGAACCATGATCCTCAGATCTCAGCCTCCTGAGTAGCTTGGATTACAGGTCTAGGCCACCAGCACCGGCTACTTTTCTCTTTTTTAATCTGAGATACTCTTGCTTTGAAATTTTCCAAAGTATATTTAGTATGATATTTTAGTGAATACTTTGGTTGTATTTTGATGTCAATACCTGCTTGGAGTGTATCTATCTTAGCATATAGTCAACAGGAATTCTTGCAATCTTTCGATATTTATGTTTAATGTTTACAGTAGGCTTTTTGGTATACACTCCTTTTTTTTTTTTTTTGGTTAGTTGTGGGGCTTGAACTCAGAGCCTGGGCACTGTCCTTAAGTTATTTTGCTTAAGGCTAGTGTCTAGCACTTTGAGCCACAGCTCCACTTCCAGTTTTTGGGTGGTTAATTGGAGATAAGAGTCTCACAGGGACTTTTAGGCCCAAGCTGACTTTGAATCCAGATCCTCAGATCTCCACTTCCTGAGTAGCTAGGATGACAGGCACAAGCCACCAGTACCTGGCTGTAATATACTCATCAATTTCAGAAATTAACTATTGGTACTAGTTTAGTAAGTGTTTTAAACTTATATCACAAATTGGTGTTTCAGTTTTAACAAATACTTATTTTCGAAACTATTGAGATGATCATGCCCTTTTTTTCTCCCTTAGTTCAATTAATTTGATTTTTTTCCTCTAATTATTTCTTATATAAGGAATATTTTCCAAGTTATCTCTCTGTTCTTACTAACAATTGCAATATGTTTGAACTACTGTCAACATCCTGACTACCACCACCACCACCACCACCACCACCACCACCACCACCATCATCATCATCATCATCATCATCATCATCATCATCATCATCGTAGTATTAGCTTTGAACTCATGCCCTCACACTTGCTAGGCAGGTGCTCTACTATTTGAACCATCCTACCAATTCTTCTGTGTCTATTAGAGTCTTGCTTTATATTCTAGACAACAGTATTCCTACTTGTGCTTCGTGACTTGCTAGGATGACAGGTGATGTCTCCATACTCAGCCATTGGTCTAGATAGAGTATTGAGCTTTTTGGGGAGGGGGGTCCAGGTTAGCCTTGAGCCTCAGTCCCCCATCTCTATCTCTCAAGTGGCTGGAATTATACGCTTGAGCCACCACACACCTGGTATCACCTGCATTCTGTGTAACCATTTAGTATACCTGTCTCAGGGCTGAAGGGATGTCCCTTATTTTTTTCTCTGTAACTTCAGGTAGGTTGTGCCTCAATTTTTTCCCATGGAAACTTGCTTCCATTCTTCTGTTACATTTCTTTCCATTTGGTTCTGGTAACTTAACAAAGACTAAAAGCCATCCTCTTGTTTGTCTTTTTTTTCTTTTTGCCAGTCCTGTGGCTTGAACTCTGGACCTGGCGTTGTCCTTGAGCCCCTTCTGCTCAAGGCTAGCACTCTACCCCTTCAACACAGTGCCACTTCTAGCTTTTTCTGTGATTAACTGGAGATAAGAGTCTCAAGGACTTTGCTGCCTGGGCTGGCTTCAAGACATGGTCCTCAGATCTCAACCTCTTGAGAGGCTAGAATTCTAGGCACGAACCATCAATGCCTAGCAGGCAACCCCCTTTTATCATCCTATCTTTAAGATTCATGATCTCCAAGTCTTGCTTAGTTTTCCTTTCATATCACTAGTACTGTCATTTAGTAACACTGTCCTTTCTGAAGAAATTTTTTTTTTCCAGTGTAACCGCTATCACAATTCTCTTGCTTTCCTCTCACTGTCTCTGTCTCTGTCTCTCTCTGTGCTGGTACTGAGTCTTGAACTCAGTGCCTCATGTTCTCACTTGGATTTTTTGCTCATGATTGGCCCCCTACCATTTGAGCCATGCCCCTAGTCCAGCTTTTTGCTAGTTAATTGGAGATAAAGTCTCATAGACTCTTCTGTGCAGGCTGCCTTCACACCATAATATTCAGAACTCAGCCTCCTGAATAGCTAGGATTATAAGTAAGAACCACCTACACCAGGTCTGCTTTTCTTTTAACTTTAAGATCTAAAATATAGATTTAGATATATACTTGAAGCAAATGTCTCTGTTTCAAATATATATTGAATATATCAATTTCCTGAATAAAGCTTATTCCTAGGAGAGAGGAGGATCCAACACAAATCTTTGTTTGTTTGTTTTTTGTTCTAGTCCTGGGGCTTGAACTCAGACCCTGGGCACTGTCCCTGAGCTCTTTTACTCAAGGCTAGCACTCTACCACTTGAGCCACATTTTCACTTTCAGCTCTGTGTGTGTGGGGGAGGGGGTAATGGTTAGTTGGAGATAATAGTCTCCTAGACTTTCATGCCAAGGCTGGCTTTGAACCATGATCCTCAGATCTCATCCTTCTGAATAACTAGGATTACAAATGTGAGCCACTAATGTCTGGCACAATCCTCTTTAAGTATCTTTTTTGACTTGGGATTAGAATAGCATTTTGTTTTTCTTCCTCAAAACCCAAAATAACAAATACTTCCATTCTCTTTATATATTTATGATAGACCCCACCATTTCCTCTGTGAGTGAACACACAGGGAATTTCAGTGAAGCCTGGAAATTCCACACTCAGGGCTTACATAACAACAAAACTAGCACCAACTAAAGACAAAAACAGATGTACACATGAAATACCCTATATGAAATTAAAAAACGTGGACTTCCCTCTATCAGTCTCTCCCTGGCCCTATAAAAAAGATACAATTTAAATCCAGATAAAGGGGAATCAAATTGGGTAAAATTTATCAAATACTATATGAAAGTCTCTAGCACAATTTGAGAGCTAAAAATCTCTCAAATTTGTTTCTTAGCAGTAGTGAAGTTTGAACTCAGAACCTTGTGCTTGCTAAGCAAGTGCTCTATTTTATGTGAGTCACACTCCCAGATAAACTTGTGTTCATAAATATACTGGAAACTTATGCCATTTCACCCTAAAATCTATACCTGATATAGTGGCTGAGAATAAGAACAGAATACAATTACCTATTCAATGGCCTAACAGCCCTTCCTGTAGCAAGCCTGTCTCTGCTGTATCTATGTGAATCTTAATCAGTCATGGTGGTCTAGAAGCCTGCTTTTACAAAGGCCCCCGACCAGTGCCTCAAAAATAGTGGCTTACAGACAGCTAATAAGCTGTTGGACTTGAAAAACCCAAAGAACTGAGGCTTAGGGTCACTACAGCCCTCAAATCACCAGACTTCCCATCTGCACACATCTTATTTTGCTTCTTAAATCCAGATAGAGAGCTTGATTCCTCAAGCTTTAACATCCAATGGACATTAAAAAATGTTAGGGTTTAAGGGAGATATTTGTATCATATCTCTTTTCCTCTCCATGTTCTCAACTAAATAAGCAATAAATAGATACAGGAATCAGATTAATAAAAATCAAAATATCAGTACTTTGCTAATGAAACTGTATCATGACCAAAAGTGAACTTCCTTGTCTCTTCAATCCCTCCCAATTCCTGGTTTTAGAATGACCCACCGAAGGAAAATATGCAAAGGAGCACTTACCTGGAGAGCAGTATGGGGCATCATTGCCTCACAAGTATGAGAGACAGTGGTACTCTGGAAAGTAGACCTGGGTCCCACTCAGCAGGTGTGCTTATCATCTGAAAGCAGGATCTGAGTGTAGTGCATACACACTAAATCCAGGGAGGAGTAGAAAGTGAATGGTGTGTGTGTGTGTGTGTGTGTGTGTGTGTGTGTGTGTACAATGACCCTCCTCCCTCACAATTTTTCCTTATGGAAGAAGTAAGAGCTAGAGATAGTATGAAATGTGACTCCCAGTAAGGTCCCCTGCTTGAAGAAGAACAGGGAAATAGGGACAAATGACAGTCTTGTCACCATATCCTGTGGAGTATGGTAACAAACCCTGTGCTCTTCATCTCTCCCATCTGAGGCCTGACCTGTGATTTGTTCCCAGCTTTCAACCCAGATATCAGTTAGACTTCTACTAATAGAATCTGGTCTTGGATCGTTGCTATATCAAATCTTAGGATGAAAGTGGTAAAGTAAGGACCCAGAGATCCAGGCTGAGCCAAACCAACTCCCCAGATATAGTTACTCACTGAGTTCCAACTGATTAACAACAACAAAACCCAAAAACAATAAACAAACCAACAATAGGCCAAATGCCAGTGGCTTATGCCTATAATTCTAGCTACTCAGGAGGCTGAGATCTGAAGATCATGGGTTGAAACCAGCCAGGGCAAGAAAGTCCATGAGACTTACCTCCAATTAATCACTGAAAAGCCAGATGGGGAGCTGTGTCTCAAGTAGTAGAGCACCAGCCTTGAGCACAAAAGCTCAGGGACAGCACCCTGGTCCTGAGTTCAAGCTCCAGGACTAGCACAAAAAAAAAAAAAAGAAAAAGAAAAACAACAAACCATGATAGACAATTTGCCCCATGAAAGTTAAAATGTGTTTGCGACTTTAACTAAGCATCACTATCCCACAATACTGTGAAATTTGGGAAATTATGTAATCACTTAATCACAATAAAGAATTTGGAAAAAAGAAAAGAAAAGAAAAACAACAAACTCTTTTCAGCTGGGAGCCAGTGGCTCACACCTGTAATCCTACCTACTTAGGAGCCTTAGGAGCCTGAGATCTGAATGTAGTGGGTTGAAGCCCTCCAGGGCAAGAAAGTCCATCAGATTCTTATCTCCAATTAACTACCAGAAAACTGGAAGTGGTGCTGTGGTTCAACGTGGTAGATTACTAGCCTTGAACAAAAGAACTCATGGACAGCACCCAGGCTCTGAGCTCAAGCCCCATGACTGATTTTTTTTTTAAAGGAGCTGGGAAGGTGGGTCAGTGGTAGAGTGCTTGCCTTGCATGCATGAGGCCCTGGGTTCAATTCCTCAGCACCACATAAGCAGAAAAAGCCGGAAGTGGTGCTGTGGCTCAAGTGTTAGAGTACTAGCCTTGTGCTGAAGAGTGGAGAGACAGTGCTCAGCCCCAGAGTTCAAGCACCACGACTGAGCAAAAACAAAACCAAACCACCTCCTTCCAAGGCACTTCACTAATAACTACTCCCCAAGAACTTTCTGGCTGGTTATCCTAAAAAAAAAAAAACACCAAAAATTTGTTCTAGATAGCTTCTTCCCCACCACCTTTTTGGTCCACTTACCCAAAGGCAGATTTTCTAGTGAAGGGGGAAAAGCAAAAAATCATAGCCTTCACAGTGCCCTGAGGAAACAGCTCCACCTGAGGAAACAGCAAAAGGAAAATTCTCCCTGTCACCAGTAATCACCTCTACTCTTGAAGGTCTATTCTCCCTATATGTAACCCCAGGACAATCCTCACCTACCCCACTTAGCGCATATCAGGAAACCATGAGCCCTGTAAAACAAGCTGGATCTGGTGGTACACACTGTAATCAAAACTATATGGGAAGCAGAGGTAGGATGATTGTGATTGAAGGCTGGCCCTGGGACAAAAATCAAAAACCTATGTGAATACCTATGAGCATAGCTTAAGTGGTAAAGCACTTGCCTATCAAGTGCAATACCCTAAGATTAAATGCCAGAACTGCATAACATAAATAAATAAATAGGTAGATAGAAAAAATAAAACAAATATCATTACTGCCTGATTCCTTCATGGAGCTCTAAGGAACTTACAGCAAGAGAAGGATTTGCCTATTTGATATTAGCTACCACCTTGATTCTTCTTCCCTAAACCCAGGACAACAGCTATTAAAAAAAAATCAGTCTCTCACCTTCCTCTCTCACACTCACCAACCCACCTGTAGCAAAAACAAAAATACACAGACCTTAAAAGAAGTAAACCCCTAGTTAGCCACTAAGAAATGAACAAAACTTACTATCGCTGAGATTACTTGGGAGGGGGGCAGCTAGAACCACGGGCCTCTGTTTCCCTGTGTGTTAGCAATGATTCTGAAAGGTCTTGTTTTGGATCTGTTTGCCACACCTCCCCATCCCCACACCACCCCACCCCCTACCTCTTGAACTGCCCCCCAAAGCCCATGTTATCTGTACCCCCACTACCACCCCATGCTCCACCACCCACAAGTTGATTAAGTTTGCCATCTGAGTGAAAGGGGGAACTAGTCTGGGCCATCCTTTTCTTTCTGGTGCCTTTATGGCTGTTTCCAAATTGTTAAACCAATCTCACCACGAGAGTTAGCCAGGAGATTACTATCCTCCAAGAGGACCTCAAATGGAGAGGGAGGCTACGACGCAAGTGCTGGGGACCAAATCCTGCTATGGGGACCTGCAACCAGACTCACACCACTCCCCAGACACAAGAAACATCTCTCAGCCATACAGCTACATAGTATCTCCTAGCAGAGAAAGCTGGGGCAACTGGGGAAGCAGAGGACATAAGCCTCCCATCCATCTGGCATCTTTGTTTAAAAGATACTAAAAAATAAATTAGTAAACATTGCTGTTTACAGAAATAGAAAGCATTTCTGTTTCCAAAGGCCTCTCACCATCCCAGTCCTGGACATTTCCAAGACTGCCACCCCTGATACCCTCTCCATGGTCCGCCCTGGTGGTGGGTGCAACTCTGGAGTCCTTTGAGACTGGGAGCTCCCCAGGCACGTGAAAATTCCAGTTACACAAATCTTTAAATCTTCAGTACCTTGGAGAGTACCAGAGTTCATCCTTTCTCACCAGTTAGTTCCCAGGGGGTTGTCTGGCCAGCAACCTCTCCTTGTAGGATGATCCTTGTGTTGCAGGAATTCCCGTTACATTCTGGCTCCCAGTCCCTCCCCAGAGTCCGATGTTGCCGGCCTGGACCCACCCTCAGGGTGGAGGACCGCAGTCTGTGCCTTAGTCTAAATACTCTGTAAAAGGGGATGAGCAGGGAGAAAGCAGGGACAATCACGCGGGGGAAGTCGTCCTTGAGGGGGACGACAGACAGCAACGACTGTCCTACAAGCAGGAAGTTAGGCTGCGCGCCTGGGCAGAGCCGGAGCCGGAACCAGAACTTTCGGCCTCAGCGGTGGGTGGCGGGTCGACACGGGGGGTGCGGCGTCGCCCCCGGTACTCGATCATGTCGGGGTGATAGGATGGGTGACGGCGGGCGTGCTTGGTCAAATGATCGCTCCGGGAGAACTGCTTGGGGCAGAGGGGGCAGGAGAAGCGCTTTTCGCCGGTGTGGGTCCGGTAGTGGCGGGCAAGCTCGTCGGAGCGCGTAAACTTCTTGTCGCAGTCGAGCCAGTCGCAGGAGAATGGGCGCTCGCCCGTGTGGGTGCGCTGGTGGGACTTGAGGTGCGACGACTTGTAATAGGCTTTGTTGCAGCCCGGGAAGGGGCATTGATGTCGCTTGGCTGCGGGTGTCACCGGCCTCCTCCGGGTCGTCGGAGCCTTGGCGGGGGCGGGGCCCTCCCTTGGGGCCCCACCGCGCCCTCTGGAATCCCCGCCAGTGGCTGCGGGCGACCCCCGGGCTGCAGGTGCGCTTGGAACCTCGGGTGCTTCGAAGGAACTCTCCAGCTCGAAGACCGCGTCGTCGCCGAAGGCTGGAGCGGGCTCTGGGCCCCGAGTGGGGCTGAAGCCCCGGGTCGGGTGGGAGGAGGCAGACGAGGCACACAGGGCATCCCCCGAGGGCCCCCCGCAGCCCTCCCGGGCGCAGGCGCGCAAATCAGCCAAAACGCTCGCAGCCAGCAGGTGGGGCGCGGCGCCGCCCGTTTCGGGGCTTGGGGCGGGGACGTGGAGAAGCGGGAGATCCGACGCCGGCTCCGGGGGCCCGGGATCCGGCAGCGCGGACTCGCTGCCACCCACCTCCGAGCCCGCGGCGGTCCCCGCGCCCTCGGGGTCCGGCGCTCGGTGGTGCACCACGGCGCCCGCGGACATGGACACCAGGCACTCGGCGGCGAAGTAGTCCAGGCACGCCACGGCTGCCGACATGCTGGGACCGCTCCGCCGCCGGCGAGCGCCGTCCGAGCGCGGCCGG